>NW_023199661.1:0-644 GCF_002007445.2 Ailuropoda melanoleuca
CTGAACTTCATGGTCAATGTAAACTCAGGCACGGATAGTTCTACACTCTCCTAGCTCAGGAATACATTAAAGCCACGGACTCGTCTGGCTCAGTACCGCTGTCCAACTCTTTAGGTTCTTGAGGGAAACAAATTAGGGATATTTTCACAGAAAGAAACACCTCTACATTCTTATAATTCCTTGCATTACAGGCTAGAGTCTCTCTACTCACTAGTTTATCCAAAGTCTCTTTGTTTTTAGTCTTTTTCCAGATACAGGTAACCTCTCTTACCTGACATCTCAAGGCAGAGTGTTTGCTAACATCCTGCAGGGGCAGCTTTCTCTTTCATGTCCAAAATCAAGAGTCCCTGTGACCTGGTGCGAGCTTCTTTATTAGTCATGCAGCAATCTCCTGAGGATATAATCTCCTGGGAAGTCTCATTTTCTTCTTGATTTAAAGTCCATNCCTTCTTGATTTAAAGTCCATCCCTCATTGCTTCCTAGGAATGCTTCACAAATAGTCCAAGTACTGGGTACTTTTTTGCATCAAGTGAATTGAAATTCACTCATTAAGTCTTGGTGTCATTTCCCCCTGAAGTTAATTTTTTATATGTAATATCTACATTTGGGAATTGTTCATATCTTCTACAATATATTTTGAGATT
>NW_023199663.1:0-2052 GCF_002007445.2 Ailuropoda melanoleuca
ATGAAGACCTCAGTTTTATTTTTTAAAATTCTTCACTAATTCAGTCACTGTTTCACCAGCTCTGTACTTTTATCCTATTAGTGATATTACTAGGTCCCAGGTACTCTGCCTTGTATTGTTAAGTGATGCACTTGACATAATTTAGCTTTATTCCCCTCCCCACATCCCTTGCCCTGTGTCATGAATGAAGTGACTTGGTGACTATGATGTCATGTTCAGCAATCCATGAATTTGTCCCTTGGAACATCTAGAAATTCTTAACCAAAAATTGAAGAGGACTAATGATTACCAATTTCTTGGGTTGGATTAACTTTTAATATTAATGTTAATGTCACAGTGCATCAAGATGCTTCTTGTGATTTAAGGTGTGAAAATGTAAAAATCTTTGCCAAGTTACTGAGCCAGTGATGTGCTATGGTCATTTGCTTATTTATCTTTGCTCAGAACACAATGTCTGGTGGATGCTTGTAAGCATGTAATTTCAGTGTTCCTTTGCAGAAGAGATGGCCTGTGTTCTAGGTTCATTCACTCACTCATTCATTCAGTAGATACACCTTGGGTACCTACCATCCACTAGGCATAGTTGTCTGCACTGGGGTACATAAAAAACAACAACTCATAGTTTTATGCAAGCTTATATTCCAGTGAATGTGACAGAAAACAAAATAACTATCATCTTAGGAAAGGTGTCCAAGTTGGTATTGTCAATCCTGGAAATATGGCCACATAATGAAACTTGACTCAAAAAAATTGTTTAATTGATGGCAATATAATTTTAAATACCCAACTAAAACAAATATTTCATGTCAAAATTCAACTATTGTCAACATGTTGAAGCATGTTTCTCTCCTAGTTAGTACCCAAATGGCATGGTTTCTGGTTATTCACTAAATGCGGTATCTTGAGTATTTGTGTGGATAACGTTGATTTTTGTCACTATCGCTTTGTATATGGTATATAATAAAAGAGTTTCTTTTTCTGTAACTTCTAATTGACCCTGAATTTCTCTATAGTTCTTCCAAAAATATTTGAACACTGAAAGCCTCATTAGTGTCATGTGATACAATCTTAAAGCTGACTACTTTTCAGGATAATTTGTACTTGGATGTTTAAGACAATAAAATTAATAAAATCATCTTATGATTTTATTATCACTGAATGAACTTCATCAAACAACAATGTCACAACAGCAGCCCAATCCAATAGATGGTAATCCTGGGGGAGTGTTGTGTCTGGGCTCATAGTCAGCAATATAAACATCATCAATATTCCAAGAGCTTGGGAAGATTAGTTTTAGGTGAGGCTAAGAAAGTGTAAGCTGAACCATGAAAATACATTATTTTATAACAAGGCCTATAACAGAAACTTGCCTTGACTCCTCGAGTGTCTGGATGGACATCAGAACAAATTGCTCTAAGGATTTGATTTAAAAAAAAAAAAAGCTCATTTGCTGCTCAAGTTTGGACATTATCCAGATGAATAGAAGATGTGGACAAATAATTATTTCTTTATTTTTGCAATATGTCCTACTGGATGTCATAAGGTCTGGGCGAACATTTCAGAAACCAACACTGGCAGTTAGAAATGCTGTGTCCCATAAGTCATTTGGGGTGTTTGTGGGAGATGTGAGTACTTAAAAAAAAATTCCAGGTTTTGGTAAGAAAGAGGAGGGGTTAATAAATGGTAAGCAAACAACAGAACCAGCTGCACAGTCTAAAAAAAAATTAAGCCATCACACATTTTGTTTGCATATGTTACTAATAGTTGCTTTGAAATACAATACATTGTGCTGCAGGGTCAGTGTAACAAACAATGCAGTTGGCACAATTTGGACTTGGTTGTATTCATTATGTGTTTGCTGGGGTTGTGAATAGGGCTGTGCTATTGTTGGATTAACACCACTAGCTGAGTCTTTTCTTCAAAGCCTATGCATACACCGACAAAATAGCTCATGCAAGGATGTGTGCAGCAAAATAATATAGCAGCTGCATTATTAAAGAAACATGAGAAGAAAGGTAATCACCTCACTTGGAGCTCGGAAAAAGCCCCAAA
>NW_023199664.1:0-668 GCF_002007445.2 Ailuropoda melanoleuca
GATCACTATTTTAAATATTCTTTATAGATTCAGAGATGTCATATATTTATTATCATGAATTTTAAGAAAATCTCTAATTTTGATTTATGGTTTATTTTTTAGCCACCAGTGTTTAATAGAAGATATTTTTAAAATCTACATGGTTCATATCCTTTTTTTTCTAAATTTTTCCAGCTTTAGTGAGATATAATTGATACATAATATTATATAACTTTAAGGTATACAGCATGTTGATTTGATTCATTTATATATTGTAAAATGATTACCACCACAGAGTTACCTAACCCCTCCATCACTTCATATAATTACCATTTNAGAGTTACCTAACCCCTCCATCACTTCATATAATTACCATTTCTTCTTTAAATGAGAACACTTAAAATGTATTCTCTTAGCAACCTTCCAGTATGTAAGACAGTATTGTTAACTATAATCACCACACTCAGCATTAGATCCACAAAACATATTTGCCTTAAAACTGAAAGTTTGACCAGCATCTCCCCATTTCCCTCACTCTCCAGTCCCTGGTAACCACCATCCTATACCCTGTTTCTGTAGGATCAACTTCTTGAGATTTCACATGTAAGCGATACCACGTAGCATTTTTCTTTCTCTGTCTGACTTATTTCACTTAGCATAATGCTGTCAAGGTCCACCCATGTTACTGC
>NW_023199665.1:0-693 GCF_002007445.2 Ailuropoda melanoleuca
TGAAGAGTGTTGGCAGATTGTATCAAGGTCAATTTCCTGGCTGTGATATTACGCTCTAGTTATGCAAGATGCTACCTTTGAGGGAAACGGACTAAAGGGTATGCAGAATATGTCTATATCATTTCTTAAAACTGCATGTGAATCTGTTATCCCAAAATTGAAAAAAATTAAGGAAGTCATCAATGTGTACAATTAGATACTGTTGTGGGTAATGGGAAATAGACTGGAAGTAAATTCAATAAAAANAATTGTTACCTCTAGGGGAAAAAAACCATTTTTACCTTCTAAATGTCTCCCATCTATCTTTTCTTCCAGCCTTAACTGGATTAGACACCGTGTTCCATAGTCATAATATTTCCTCACTTACACTTTCACCTTCCTTGCATTCTTTCCCTTCATCATCCTTCCCTGGCAAAAATACCAGCCTTGGCTAAGTTCAAGTCTTCAGACACTCCAAGACACTTCACCCTGCCCCTGAGAAGAGGACTGTGTCAGGATTAAAACACACAACCTTAATGACACATGGCTTCTATGACCAAAAAACTCATGTGGGCATGCAGTGCAGCCTACATACACCCTCCGTATTTCCATTGTTTATTCACTCTCCCAGTCTCCTAGGTATAAATTTCAAATCTTTGCTTCTCTTTTCATAAGTCAAGAGCCTTTTTTTCTGCTCTTTATCTAATTTGGTGA
>NW_023199666.1:0-1100 GCF_002007445.2 Ailuropoda melanoleuca
TCCCTGTAGTACCTTTGATACACATCATACATTAGATGATTTCTGGATATGTTTTGCCAAAGTCATGAATAGAAAATACAGTGGCTTGAAATAAACATCTTGGGGAAAATCATATCATACTTATATTTTACTTAATAAGAATTCAACCATATGCACCAAGACTCCCTCTCCAAAAAAGCCCAACAGATGAATTAGTGAAATTTAAAATACTGTACAATTATATTTTACATACATGTGTAACATTCTATCATTTACTTATACATCTATACATATGAACACATAATAGCGTGTGTTATCAGAGTTATACACAAAGCTATGTAACTTCATTTTATGACCAAACGTGAGATTTATAAGGACAATATTGATAATACTCTATTTCCACCTTATGGGCTCACTACAGAAGGAAACTTTGTTTCTCTGAAGAATTGAGAGGCATAGCCAGGACATTTGTGTACTACTTTATTCCTCTCCAGGAATGTTTCTGCTCAGTTGGCCAGAATCGATGATATCAGAAGATATGCCAATTCATCCCAGTAGGAAGGTTGCTATGAGAGAGCAACATGGAGATTTGAGAAATACTTCTGTTTAATCTAGGCAACAAAAAAGAAAAAAAAATCCATTTCCCCATATAAACTTGGCCTTAGGTATCTGGATAATTGCCTCAGTTTGTAAGGCTGACCTAATTTAATCTCTTCTTTAGTAAATGTAAGAAAGGAAAGCTACCTGGATTTTGTCCTTATCCTAGAAATGCAACTCGAGAGGTAGGCATTGATGTTCCATCCCTTTCCTTTTATAAGCATTAGAATTTAGTGTACAAACTGCCATTTGTTTGTTCTTTGTATTTTAGCTCTTCCCAGACCACTTTCAGAAGATTTCTGTGACAATAAAAGCTAATACTTGTCGTAAAGATTAATTACATGCTAGACACTGTTCAGGTACCTTTCTTCATTGGAAGAAATGAATATTCATTCATTCATTCATTCATTTCTTCCAATGATGCCCTTAAATCGGCACTCTTATCCCTATTTTTAGAGGAGGCAACCATGATTCAGAAAGGCAAAGTCACTGGCCGACCTGGAAACAGTGTGGAGCTGAGATTG
>NW_023199667.1:0-372 GCF_002007445.2 Ailuropoda melanoleuca
TACAGGGACCGTCTTAGCACTATCATCACCCTTCGTGAATAGGGAATCATGAGGGAAAGTGGTCACGGAGGACTGAGGAGAGTGCCCCATAGTGGACTCTGAGACCCCACACAGTCCAGGGAAATATCAACGCTCATCATCTCTTGTGAGTATGGGAGCATGAATGAAAAGGTTCAGGATTTTCGAGGACTCAGCACCCTTCTCATTGGTAATAAAGCAGAGCGTCCAAAAACACCTCCAGGGAACAGCAGCCTTTTCACTGGGGAACCCGATTCCACATTGGATGTAGGGGCCTAGGGAGGATCCAGCCATTAGAACCAAGAAACAAAGTGTGAGGGGAAAGCCCTTGAAGTCACGACGGATTATGGAAGG
>NW_023199667.1:433-641 GCF_002007445.2 Ailuropoda melanoleuca
CTGAGAAAGACAATTCGGCCAAAACCCGCTTCCAACGAAATTTTCGCTCTCTGGGGAAATCCTGTCAAAACTGCTGGCTGCATGGAACGAAAAGGCCCAAAACACGTCCATCATAAACAACACCGTACAGGGACCGTCTAGCACAATCATCACCCTTCGTGAATAGGGAAACATGAGGGAAAGTGGTCGCGGAAGCCTGACGAGAGTG
>NW_023199668.1:0-201 GCF_002007445.2 Ailuropoda melanoleuca
TTCGTCCAAAACCCGCTTCCAACGAAATGTTTGCTCCCTGGGGAATCAAGTCAAAACTGCTGGTGGCAATGGAACGAAAAGTCCTAAAACACGTCCGTCAGAAACAACACCGTACAGGGACCGTCTTAGCACTATCATCACCCTTCGTGAATAGGGAATCATGAGGGAAATTGGTCGCGGAAGCCTGACGAGAGTGCCCCA
>NW_023199668.1:492-619 GCF_002007445.2 Ailuropoda melanoleuca
GGAAGATGGAACAGGAATCAAGGTGTTTTGGTACCGTGAATGAAACACGACGAACCCAGCACTGAAAGACAATTCGGCCAAAACCCGCTTCCAACGAAATGTTTGCTCCCTGGGGAAATCCTGTCAA
>NW_023199669.1:0-613 GCF_002007445.2 Ailuropoda melanoleuca
TTGGTAAAAGGGTACACATTTCTTTTTAAAAACTGTAACATGAAAAGGTTTAAGGATCTATGTAAACATGGATGATTATAGTTGATATACTGTATTGCATAACAGAAATTTGCTACGAGAGTAGAACTTCTGTTCTAACCAACAAACAAACAAAAAAAACATAAATATGTAAGGTATGGATAAAAATGGTGAAATAATTTTTTCAAGTAAACTCAAAATGAAAATAAAGTACTACCCCATCCCAATTTTTTTTAAAAAGGTAATTATCTTAATGCTTAAAGTAACTNAAAGTAACTGGAATGACTTCCTCGTGTTGACAGGAAAGTATTAAACGTAGCATGCAAATATAGCAATGATAGCTTTGATTTTATAATGACCTACTATGGGCTATGCATGGGGTTTAGTCATATCTATTCTACCCTCATAGCATCCATTTGAACCAAGTATTAGTATTCCAATATTAGAGGTTAAAAAACCAAGACTTAGTGAGGAAGTGAGTTGCCTATGATCACCACACTAAAGAAGGGCCAAGCCAGGTTTTCAAGTGAAAGTCCTCTCCAGCTATAGCTTCGGCATGTCCTTTACCTCAATATTGCTTCTTCATTCTGCATCA
>NW_023199670.1:0-232 GCF_002007445.2 Ailuropoda melanoleuca
CATTTGAGTTGTTCTTAGTTTTTTGGCAGTTATGAATAAAGCTGCTAAAAGCAGTCACATGCAGGTCTTTGAGCATATGTTTTCATTTGGGGGAAGGTAAAATACCTAATGGTAGGATTGCTACATCATATACTAAATGTATATTTAACTTTTTAAGAAACTGCTTACCTGGGGGTGCCTGGGTGGGTCAGTTAGTTAAGTGTCTGACTCTTGATTTTGGCTCAGGTCATGA
>NW_023199670.1:387-2131 GCF_002007445.2 Ailuropoda melanoleuca
CGTGAGATCAAGCCCCCAGTTGGGCTCCACGCTGAATGTGGAGCCTGCTTAAGATCCTCTCTCTCCTGTCCCTCTTCCCCCATCCCCACTCATATGCACGTGCCATGCTCTCTCTCTAAAAAACAAAACCAAAACCAAAAAACTGTTTACCTGTTTTCTAAAGTGGATGTACCATTTTGCATTCCAACCACCAGTGTATGAGATCTTCACCTTATATTTCAGTTAAAAAAAATTTTTAGACTTTCTTGTAGGTATGTCTGTAGCTGTATCTTATTGTGGCTTTAATTTGCATTTCTCTAACAACTCATGATGTTGAGTGTCTGTTCATGTACAGATATCTTTTTAATGGTGTGTCTGTTCAAATCCATTTTTTCTATTTTCCTTTTTTTTTTTTTTTAAGATTTATTTATCTTAGACAAAGAGCAAGAGAGAGAGTGAGTGAGTGTGGTAGGGGGAGAGGCAGACGGAGATGCAGAGAGAGAATCTCAAGCAGACTCCCCACTGAGCATGGAGCCTGACCCGGGCTCAATCCCACAAGCCTGAGGCCATAGCCCAAGCCAAAATCAAGAGTCGGACGCTCAACCGACTGAGCCACCCTGGTGCCCCAAACCCATTTTTTAATTGGATACATAGTGTTGGGTTTTATGAGTATGTTATCTATTCTGGAAAAAGTCCTTTCTCTCAGATAGATGTTTAGCACATTTCTCCCAGGTTGTGGCTTGTCTTCATTCTGTTCTATCTCTGAAGACCAGAAGTTTTTAATTTTTAAATTTTGATGAACTCACCTATTTCACCTTTCCTCCCACCCCCTGTCCCCTCTGGTAACCATCAGTTTGTTCCTTATAATTAAGAGTCTGTTCCTTGATTTGTCTCTCTCTTTCTTTTTTTCCTTTGCTCATTTTTGTTTGTTTCTTAAATTTCACATCTGAGTGAAATCATATGGTATTTGACTTTCTCTGGCTGACTTACTTCACTTACATTATACTCTCTCGCTCCATCCATGTTGTTGCAGATGGCAAGATTTCATTCTTTTTATGGCTGAGTAATATTCCATTATTTATGTATATGAATCACATCTTCTTTATCCATCTATCAATGGGTACTTAACATTACTTCCATAGTTTGGCTATTGTAAATAATGCTGCAATAAACATAGAGGTGCACGTATCACTTTGAATTAGTGTTTTTGTATTCTTTGGTTAAATACCCAGAAGTGTAATTACTGGATCATAGAGTAGTTCTATTTTTAGTGTTGTGAGGAAGCTCCGTACTGTCTTCCTCAGTGGCTGCATCAGTTTGCTTTCCCACCGACAGTGCATAAGGTTCCTGTTTCTCCATATCCTCACTAAAATTTGTTGTTTGTGTTTTTTATTTTAGCCTTCCTGACAGATGTGAGGTGATATCTCATTGTGGTTTTGATTTGCATTTCCCTTATGATTAGTGATGTTGAGCATTTTTTCATATGTTGGTTGGCCATCTGTATGTCTTTTTGTTTTTTTTAAGATTTTATTTATTTATTTGAGAGCGAGCACAAGCGGAGGGGAGGGGCAGAAGGCAAGGGAGAATCAGACTTCCTGCTGAGCAGGGAGCCCCATGTGGGGCTTGATCCCAGGACCCTGATATCATGTCTTGAGCTGAAGGCAGACGCTTAACTGACCGAACCAACCAGGAGGTCTTATATGTCTTCTTTGGAGAAATGTCTGTTCATGTCTTCTGCCCATTCTGAATTGGATTATTTGGGGGG
>NW_023199671.1:0-586 GCF_002007445.2 Ailuropoda melanoleuca
TTTCTCAGGCATGCCAGCATAAACGTGGTGAGTCCGCACATCACACATGCATCTCCATATAATTTTAAAGCACATACTAACATGATATTCATTAGAACTTCAGGGATCTGTCAAGAATGTTTCGATAATGTTCTCGCGAAATCTCAACCCCGGGGACTACGGAGAGGGATTAATATTCACTGAGCCCCACGTCTTTGCCAAACATTGTCCTGGACACTTAACACACCTCACTTACATCTGAAAACAAAGGTATGAATTAGGAATTATCCCCATTTTCGACTTGGTAAACCTGAGACTCAGTGAGATTATCTCTGNAGTGAGATTATCTCTGCCCTAGGTCTCACAGATTCAAACAGTAGGAGCCCAGATTCAAGGCAACTCCAAACCATCATTCTTTCTACCGTGACCACACTGCTTCCTAAGTCCAAGTCCTCTCTCTATTGCTCAGAAATGCCGTACTTTTAGTGGCCCAGCAAATAGAACAAATAATTCACATAATTAGAGAAGATGTCATTTACAGGCAAGCTCACCAGTACACCATCCCACAATGAAGACTTTCCTTCATCCTAAGGTCTTCAAGGCAAAA
>NW_023199672.1:0-418 GCF_002007445.2 Ailuropoda melanoleuca
CTAAGGAGCCATTTGGCTCAGCTGAGTACAGCCTGAAATGATAACAATGATAGTAGATAATGCAGCCATTATTAGGTTCTAGAAACTACCCTAAGCACCTAACGAAATACAGGTGTATGCTCAGCAAACAACTTGACCAAATTTGGGCCTCAAGAAACATACACGTGTTTGACATTAAATATTAGTTCATCAGAGGATGACACTCTGAAAGTAGGCCACAATTTCTAAATAATCCCACTCTATTTTTTATCTCAATTAATAAGTCTCCGGAGGACAAAACTGATTTAATACAAAATAGCTGGGTATAGGGAATGGTTGAAGAAACATTTTTTTTAACCCTACATTTCAACAGAAGACGGCAATGGTACTCTCTAATAGAGAGACTGCCAAGGGTATGTGAAAAGCCTCGAAGCTTGAA
>NW_023199672.1:3790-7664 GCF_002007445.2 Ailuropoda melanoleuca
CTGCCTTCGGGAAGAATGAAGGGGGGGTAAACAGAAGGGGGAATGAACCACGAGAGACTATGGACTATGGGAAACAAACTGAGGGCTTCGGGGGGGGGAGTTGGGATAGACGGGTGATGGGTATTAAGGAGGGCACGTATTGCATGGAGCACTGGGTGTTATACACAACCAATGAAGCATGGAACACCACATCAAAAACTAAGGATGTACTGTATGGTGACTAACATAACATAATAAAAAATTATTATTGAAAAAAAAAAAAGTCTGCCTTCGGCTCAGCTCATGATCCCAGGGTCCTGGGATTGAGCGCCCCATCAGGCTCCTTGCCCGGTGGGGAGCCTGCTTTTCCCTCTGCCTGCACTGGTCCGGTTTGTGCACGCTCTCTCTCTCTCTCATAAATAAATAAATAAATAAAATCTTTTTAAAAAAAGTATGATATTAGAAAACCTTAAATTACAGTATTAAGGTAACTCTTTTTGTAAAGTTAAAAGGATACCTTAATATCACTCCACACTAAACTTCTAGGACTTCAAAGGTAAAAATGCAAAATATGGCACAAAATTTAAAAGGCATGTGAAATCTTTAAAAAAAAAACAACACTTTATTGACTGCTCCAATGGTAGTGAGTTATGTCAACTGATAGTTCACAATCAGTTATAGATCAAACTCCTTGTTCTACTCTTCCCCCTTCTCACTACTGCACTTGACTAGTCTTAAAAAAAAAAAACTTTATTGATGTATAATTGACATAAAAAAGCTGTACATATGTAATGTACATACAACTCAATGAGTATAGGGATAGGTATCAACCCATGAAACCATCACTACCATCAAAGCCACAAACATAAACATTTATTATCTCCCAAAGTTTCCTTCTACCCCCTTTATTATAATTTTTTCTATGTGGAAGAACATTCAACATAAAATCTACCCTCTTCACAAGTTTTAAGTATACAGTACAGTGTTGTTAGCTATAGGCACTATGCTGTATAGATTTCCAGAACTTATTTATCTTACATAACTGAAACTTTGTACCCTTTACCATCACCTCCCCTCTTCCTCCTCCCCTTACCCGTGCCCCAGTCCTTGCCAACCACCATCCTGCTGTGCTAATACAAGAGTGACTCTTTTATTTTCCACATATAAGTGAGATCATACAGTATTTGTCTTTCTGTGAAATCTTCATTCTAGCTCTACATCAGTGAAGGTAACAGTCTATTGTACATAGTTTAAGAATGAAATAAGGAAAGCAATGAAAGGACAAAACTTTCTAAGGGACACAACAAACTTGCTACTTTTCTGGTTAAAACCCATTTACAAATCCTACTATGCATTTCAACTGGATGAACCAGAGAAACAGATGGGGTAAAACAATCTGATGCAGTTACAAAGTTATCTAATCTTCTAGAAGTATCTAAAATATTGCCACTTTCTCCTTGGAATCCATTGGTTCCAAAAAGACCTCAGCAAACCAACTGAAATTGTTCAAACTGGTCTCATTGCAATCTCCCCACATTCCTGGAATTTGACTTGATCTAAGCTAGCCTTTCATATGTGAAAATCAGAAGAACCATTAGAATCACAATCCTACTTTCTTACCTATTTTCATCATTTCATCACACCTTAGGCTTCTGCCTTATGAGAAAAATTCTTACACAGAGGAACCATGACATAATTTAATATGATTTCACCATCTCAGCAATCTCCATTCCAATCCCAAGAAATCCATGAGTGCTTTGGAATTAGTGCAATGAGTACATTAGTCCATATCTGGTCCTATCATTATACTGATAAATTCTATATCTACACAAATAAATTATTCAAATATCTGCAGATGATTTTGTGATCAATAAAATAACTGTATTTGTTATGTCCCACTTTGCCCACAGTAGGAAAAAAAATAAAAGCACATAATCATTTAAATTCTTAGTAAACAATTCAGCATCCCTTCTCATTATCACGATGATGTATTTGCTTCCCCCTGAACACCATGATAAAGCCAAGAAGGTTACAGACAGCTTTGATTTGTGTTGAAGGGTAAAATATTGGTGGCTCTCACCCATTACTGTAGTAAAAACTCAGATGTGACAGAAACACTCTGTGACCACCACTGGCAGCTGGTTGGCCAGAGGGAGGACTTATATTCTAATGAACATCTGGGAGATCCAAAGAGGTCCTTTGTCTTAAGACCGTTTCCCTATCATCACTGACTGGGCCTTCCAAGGTTCTTCAAGTTCAGGGTCACTGAGAGTAAGCTCAGCCATGGGGTAACTATTCTACATCAAAATTGACCTAAGGACTCAAAGTTTCAGCTCTTTAAATGAATTCACATAACCCTTTCACCAGAATGCAATCCTTTCCCCTAGGAGATCTAGGATGTGATACTTTCTATCACTTCTCTGAACCATAATTCACATTCTTCCTGTATTACCACCAAAATCATAACAAATAAAACCTTTATCTTCTAGTAGACATTGGATGGCTGTTTACTAAGCCCTATTCTCCTTTTTCCCTGATTCCTGTAAATGTAAATTTGTGCCTGTAAGTGGTTTCTGGCCAACGGAGTATCAGAAGACATGATATATGCCCCTTGTTCTATATGGTCCTACATGTTCTCTCTTTCTGTTTCTGCTGTCTGGATATTGGTACCCAAGGTGGACTTGGAATTCACATTTTAAAGATAAGGAAGCCATATAATTGCAGAAGGCTGGATTCTGAATCACCAGTTATAGGAGATTATATGACCAGAAATACCCACGTTGCTTATTATGTGAGTGAAGAATAGATTTCATTGTTTTAAACTGCTGAGATTTTGATATTCATCTGTTACACATCTACTGAAATTTTAACTAACATACAAGCCTGTGGAGATGTTACTTTAAGGATCTCGGACAAGGACAACCATGCTCACTATAACAAGTTTTTTTAACTTTGAATCTTATGGAAAAGAAAGTTTTGGGATCTCAGATCCTTCCCTTCAAGAAGTCTACTGATTACCATAACAGATTTTTTCATACCCTCTCCAAAATACTTTAACTCCTTCCAATCAACAGCTTGTCTTGGGGAAAAAAATAGCAAATTCCTACCAAATACATGCAAATTTATTGAAAGTTTTTACTGAAATCATTGTATTGTTTTAATGAATTTATGCTAAAAATTTAACTACTCTCTTGTAGAGGATGCCATTTTAAAATTCAAGGCATTAAAAAAATGGTCCTTGTACTCAAAATGTGAGACTCAATGAAACCCATAGATTTTTAGAATATACTTTATGCTAACAGAATCATATTATTTTATTTAAAAACTTTAATTTTGTATACTCATATTCTTAAAAGCCCCTTTTTTTTCTCCCCTGTCACCCAAAGGAGCCCCTAAGGGTGCTAAGGAGCCATTTGGCTCAGCTGAGTACAGCCTGAAATGATAACAATGATAGTAGATAATGCAGCCATTATTAGGTTCTAGAAACTACCCTAAGCACCTAACGAAATACAGGTGTATGCTCAGCAAACAACTTGACCAAATTTGGGCCTCAAGAAACATACACGTGTTTGACATTAAATATTAGTTCATCAGAGGATGACACTCTGAAAGTAGGCCACAATTTCTAAATAATCCCACTCTATTTTTTATCTCAATTAATAAGTCTCCGGAGGACAAAACTGATTTAATACAAAATAGCTGGGTATAGGGAATGGTTGAAGAAACATTTTTTTTAACCCTACATTTCAACAGAAGACGGCAATGGTACTCTCTAATAGAGAGACTGCCAAGGGTATGTGAAAAGCCTCGAAGCTTGAACAAGCGGAAACTGCTGTCAGGGTGGCAGCTTCAGATATATGCCATGTCACCACACAGAAAACTGTCCTAAGAGAAG
>NW_023199673.1:0-1041 GCF_002007445.2 Ailuropoda melanoleuca
TGCGGCAGAGGCGGCCCCCCGCCCCCCGCTTCACCGCGCCACCCCAGCTCTGCTGCGCTGCCCGCCTCCCGCCTCCCCAGCCCCTCTCAGTCCCTCCTTTGCAGGTGGCGGGAGCGATCTCCAGGGAAGCGGGGGAGAGGTGCTGGCGGCCCGGAGGCAGCAGCCCCAGGTGATGGGACGGTGTGTCGTGGCCCACTCAGGGGACTGGGCCTTGGGCGGCGCCGGGTTAGCTCGCGGGTGAGCGTGGCCGTGGCCATGGCGCAGTGGGGAGGCCCGCCGTGCCAGAGAGTTCTTTCAGGCTGTCTGCGAGGGCCCCATCCTTTCTGCTTCTGGCCAGCGTCTGTGGGCCACTGTCCCCCTGCCCCAGTCTCATGGGGCCTGGGGTCTGGGATGGAGCCTGGGCCACCCAGCTGGGCAGTGGGTGTCTGCGTGTAGCAGGAGGCCTGAGCTGGTCCTCCCTGCTTGGGGGAGGAGATGATTCCAGAAAGAGGGCCCCTGAAGGGCAGGCGGCGGGCAGCTCCTAGGGGAGCAGAGAATTCCTCTGAGAGAGGAGGGAGGACAGGTGGGGAAGGGTGGGGGCGGGGGGAGGAGGAGGAGGCGGGAGAAAGGGGAAAGCACCAGCCCTGCCCCCTCAGGTGCTGCTGAGACAAGTGACCTAGCTCCTCAAGGCCAAGGCCACTGTCCACAGGCTGAATCTGTCACTCAGGCTGCCCAGTGAGTTCCAAAAACCGGAATTACTTGCCACCATTTTCAGTCACATAAACTCCAGATTTCTGGTTTCCCTCAATGGCAGTGCAGGGCAGGGCACCTCCCACAGGCCTGCGGGCCCCTCACCGCCACCCACCCACCCCCGTTGTCCCAACAGCTGCCCCCTGTCCTGTGGGCTGGCCGGCCCCTCAGCACCGGCCTTGCAGCCCCGGGCATAAGAGGATGCAGGGTGCCCGGTGCAGCCTCTGAGTGAATTAAACATCAGAGGGGACCCTGAGGGGGCGTCTGAGGGGCAGGGGCTGGTCCAGCCAGTGTAGGAGCTGCCTAGGGAAT
>NW_023199674.1:0-857 GCF_002007445.2 Ailuropoda melanoleuca
TGGAGTAATGTCCACCAGGGGCCCCTAGGTGCAGGGGAATTATCTTAGTAAAGGTAGTGTATGTTATGATTAGGGTAGGAGGACTCTTTCAGAAGCTACGTATTCGTGTGTTAACAATTCTGGGTCAACCTGTTTCAGATTTTCTCCGTCTTGTCTTGCTGATCTACCTTTGTCCTAAATACATGTACATATGGACCTTGATACTGGCATTTTTTCGGTTTCCTTTGGAAATGTTAATGAATTCTCAGGGTAAGCACTGATTTGGAAAGGACTAGAAGCCCAAGTCATAGTCTGTTGTTATCTGGGCTTATCTGCTAAAAAAAGCAGAGTGTAAAATGAGGACACCCACACACAGTCCTCTAGCCCATAGAGTCCTTTGTAAGCATTTAGTTCAAATTTGGTTGAAAAGTTTAGGGTAGTGTTCATTTAATTAAGGAAAGTACAAGTAGGGCATTTGGGATAATATCTGGTAAAAGACTCTGCTTTAAAAGCATAGTAATGCTTTTAAATGGCTTGATATAACTGGTGAGAATGTCTTCCTGGCAAAGATGTCAATAGTCAAAATCTGCCCTATATTTTTAAGCAAACTTTTATTTTGGAACAGTTTTTTTCACNTACAGTTTTTTTCACAGTGGCTTTCTGGGTCCCTGGAGTCAAATTGTCTGGGTGTTTATTCCAATGTAATATACTTCACATCTTTGTTTTCACTTTTCTTCTTTTGTGTAATGGACATTACAGTTTACCAACATGCAATGGTCAATGTGAAGATTCACATTTATTTTTTTTTCATTTTTTTTTAAATTTTATTTTATTATATTATGTTAATCACCATACAGTACATCCCCAGATTCCGATGT
>NW_023199675.1:0-566 GCF_002007445.2 Ailuropoda melanoleuca
GGTTTTGCCTGTCTTGGAAACTCTTTATCTCCCTTTCTATTCCTAATGACAGCCTTGCCGGATAGTATTGTCGGTTACATATTTTTCCCATTCAGCAGATTCAATATATCATGCTACTGTTTTCTGGCCTACCATATTTCTGTGAACAGATCGGCTAACCTTATGTGTCTACGTTTGTAGATTAAGGACCTTTTGTCCCTAGCTGCTTTCAGAATTCTCTTTTTATCTTTNTCCCTAGCTGCTTTCAGAATTCTCTTTTTATCTTTGTATTTTGCAAATTTCACTATGATATGTCTTGGCATTGACCTGTTTTTGTTGACTTTAGGGGCAGTTCTCTGTGCTTTTGGACCTGGATGCCTGTTTCCCTCCCCATATTAGGGAAGTTCTCAGCTACAATTTGTTCAAATAGACCTTCTGCCCCTTTTTCTTGCTCTTCTTCTTCTGGGACTCCTATGATATGGATATAATTGCACTTTGTGGAATTGATGAATTCCCTAAGTATATTCATGATCTAATAATTTTCTTTCCTTCTTTTCAACTTTATTATTTTTCATAATTTTATCTTC
>NW_023199677.1:0-1019 GCF_002007445.2 Ailuropoda melanoleuca
GTAACAATACTCCTTCCTGCTAGTCTTTTTTTTTTTTTAAGATTTTATTTTTAAGTTATTTCTATACCCAACGTGGGGCTCGAACGCATGACCCCGAGATCAAGAGTTGCCTGCTCCACCGATTTGGTATTTTCAAACGTATGTCCGATTCCCCAGAAAGAAAAGATGTTTGTTTGAAAAAATGGAAGTGGCACAGTCTACGATTAAATATAAGAAGTAAAGCACAGCTCGTCCTCACTCAGCTTTCCATATTTTGCATGATGATGTTTTGCTCTGTTCATAAATGCATCAGGTACGCCCAGCCCTCTCGCTGTATCATCTATCAAGCACACCCACGGTATGTCCCTGCAGAGGTGGACAGGTGGATTTTGGGCTAGGCATGTCATGAATTACCCTGGTTTAAAAACTGTCAGGAAGGGCTGGGTTCAAAGGCCCGCCAGAAGATGGCCATGTGCTCAAAACTTGTTCTTTGGACACTGAGGCCTTCCACATCGTCACTGGAGTAAAACCAGGATGGCACCCCCCAGAGCCAGATGTGGCCATTCACATCCCCAGGCTACTGAGGTTGGGAGTGGCATGTCATGGAGTGACTTGGATGGAGGTCAAGGCAATAGCTCTGGAAGGTCCAGAAACTACAGAGAGTGACCTTTGGATCCTAGATCATCAAGTGACCCCTGGTTGGAGATCCTGAGCCCAATTATACAGGAGCGTCTCACCAGAGGCCCACACTAGGGTAGGCCCACCTTCTCAGGCAGCCTCAGTAAGGAGAGCATAGGTTTCAAGCGGGACCACTGCGGCCATGCGAGAATTCCTATTTCCACTTGTCATTTCCCAACTGAGACTTTATCCAGCAACATTTCTTAATTACACGTTTCTTTCCTTTCTTTCTTTTCTTTCTCTTTCTTTCTTTCTTTCTTTCTTTATTTATTTTTAAAGATTTTATCTATTTTTTTGACACAGAGAGAGACAGCCAGCAAGAGAGGGAACACAAGCAGGGGGAGTGGGAGAGGAAGAAGCAG
>NW_023199679.1:0-1654 GCF_002007445.2 Ailuropoda melanoleuca
GCCATTGCACTACTGGGTATTTACCCCAAAGATACAGACACAGTGAAGAGAAAGGCCATATGCACCCCAATATTCATAGAAGTATTGTCCACAATAGCCATATTGTGGATGGAGCCGAGATGCCCTTCAACAGATGACTGGATTAAGAAGATGTGCTCCATATATACAATGGATTATTACTCAGCTATCAAAAAGAACGATTTCTCAACATTTGCTGCAACATGGACGGGACTGGAGGAGATAATGCTAAGCGAANTGTCCACAATAGCCATATTGTGGATGGAGCCGAGATGCCCTTCAACAGATGACTGGATTAAGAAGATGTGCTCCATATATACAATGGATTATTACTCAGCTATCAAAAAGAACGATTTCTCAACATTTGCTGCAACATGGACGGGACTGGAGGAGATAATGCTAAGCGAAATAAGTCAAGCAGAGAAAGACAATTATCATATGGTTTCACCCATTTATGGAACATAAGAACTAGGAAGATCGGTAGGAGAAGAAAGGGAACAAGAAAGGGGGGTAAACAGAAGGGGGAATGAACCATGAGGGACTATGGACTCTGGGAAACAAACTGAGGGCTTCAGAGGGGAGGGGGTGGGGGAATGGGATAGGCTGGTGATGGGTATTAAGGAGGGTACGTACTGCATGGTGCACTGGGTATTATATGCAAGTAATGAATCATGGAACTTTACATCAAAAACTAGGGATGTACTGTATGGTGACTAACATAATATAATAAAAAATTATTATAAAAATATAAAATAAAAAAGTTAAACTCAAAGTAGTAGAAAGTAGAATGGTGGTTGCCAGGGGCTTGGTGGGGAGATAAGGGGGAGATACTGGTCAAAGGGTACAAACTTCCATTTATAAGATGAGTAAGTTCTAGGCTTCTAACATACAGCATAGTGACTCTAGTTAATAAAACCACTGCATACTTGAAAGCTGCTAAGAAAGTAAATCTTAAGAGTTCTTCACACACACACACACACAAGGTAACTGTGAGGTGATAGATGTGCTAATTAGCTTGACTGTAGGAATCATTTCAAAATGTATATGTATATTAAATCATGCTGTAAACTTTAAAAAATAATATCGTATAACCTAAATATGTATATTTTTGGTCAATCAGACCTTAATAAAGCTGGGAAAAAATTAAATACCAGTCTGCCATTGAATCATTCCATCATCAAAATCCCCATTGAAGTATCTCTCCCACAACATCCTACTTAATTTCCTTTATGACAAACATTAATGTATTAGCTTATCTCCCACATTTAGTTGTTTATTTTTTGCCCTCTAAAGTTTCCCTAGAGCAGGTAAAATTCCTTCCAGCTTCAAGAGTTGGTGACAGTTAATTAAAAATAGGAAAACTAGGGGACACACTTTGGGGTAAGACTTGCCCAAATGTCTCTTATATGTACCTTAGCAGAACCAAAAACATTGGGAATCTTCCTTGGGATAGGAAGCACTTTCCNAAGGAAGCACTTTCCTAGAACGAGTAAAATATTAGAGAAAGGGTATATTTTCAGATGCCATATGTCACTTTGTGTATACATTAGCTTCTCTTTTCTGTCTAATTTAGCCAAATATTTGTGTTCTAAGCAACAATTCCATACACTTGGTAGGAAATTTTTAGCAATAGCTA
>NW_023199680.1:0-4373 GCF_002007445.2 Ailuropoda melanoleuca
ATATTTATGTATATATATATACTGTTTACATATAATTTATATATTTATATTTATTTATATATATCTATTCAAATTTACTGTTTATATATATTTGTATATATTAATAATAATACTGTTTATTTATATATATATTTACTGTTTTTTTTTAATTTTGTTTATTATGTTAGTCGCCATACACTACATCCCTGGTTTTGGATGCAATGTTCGATGATTCATTAGTTGCGTATAACACCCAGTACACCATGCAATACATGCCCTCCTTACTACCCATCACCAGTCTATCTCATTCCCCCACCTCCCTCCCCTCTTAAGCCCTCAGCTGTTTCCCACAGTGCATAGTCAATCATACTCATTCCCCGATCTGATTGCCCCCCTATTCTTTATCCCTATCTTCCCTACCAATCTTCCTAGTTCCTATGTTCCATAGATGAGGGAAATCATATGATAATTGTCTTTCCCTGCTTGACTTATTTCACTTAGCATTATCTCCTCCAGTGCAATCCATGTTGCAGCAAAACTTGAGAACACATTTTGCTGATAGCTGAGTAATATTCCATTGTATATATGGACCACAGCTTCTTAATCCATTCATCTGTTGAAGGGCATCTCGGTTCCCTCCATGATTTAGGTATAGTGGACAATGCTGCTATGAACATTGGGGTGCATATGTTCCTTCTCTTCACCATGTCTGTATCTTTGGGGTAAATACCCAGGATTGCAATGGCTGGGTCATAGGGTAGCTCAATTTTTAACTTTTTAAGGGACCTCGACAATGTTTTCCAGAGTGGCTGCACCAACCTGCATTCCCACCAATAATGTAGGAGGGATCTCCTTTCTCCACATCCTCTCCAGCAATTGTTGTTTCTTGCCTTCTCAATTTTTGCCATTCTAACTGGCATAAGGTGGTATCTTAGTGTGGTTTTCATTTGAATTTCCCTGAAGGCTACAGATTTTGAACATTTTTTCAAGTGTCTGTTGGCCGTTTTTTTGTCATCATTGGAAAAGTGTCTGTTCATATCTTCTGCCCATTTTATGATTTGTTTATTTGGTTCTCACATATTGAGTTGGAGAAGTTCTTTGTAGGTCTCCGATACCAGTCTTTTATCTCTAGCATCATTTGCAAATATATTCTCCCATTCCATGGGCTACCACTTACTTTTTTTGATTGTTTTCATGGCTGTGCAGAAGTTTTTTATCTTGATGTAGTCCCACATGTTCATTTTATCTTTTGTTTCTCTTGCCCTTGGAGATGTGTCATTAAAAATTTGCTTTGACCAATGTCGTACAGGTTTTTGCCTATGTTCTCCTCTAGGATTTTGATGGACTCCTGTCTCACAGTGAGGTCTTTCTTCGATTTGGAGTTTATTTTTGTGTATGGTGTGAAAGAGTGGTCAAGTTTCATTCTTTTCCATGTATATGTCCAATTTTCCCAGCACCATTTATTGAAGAGACTGTATTTTTCCACTGGATGTTTATATATTTATATTTATACTGATTTATTTACAATTTTGGGTTATAGTGTCTTTTTTAAATGAATTTTTAAATAATATTATGTCAGTCACCATACAGTACATCCCCGGATTCCCATGCAAAGTTCGATGTTTCATTAGTTGCATATAACACCCAGTGCAACATGCAATACGCGCCCTCCTTACTACCCATCACCAGTCTATCCCATTCCCCCACCCCCCTCCCTTCTGAAGTCTTCAGTTTGTTTCTGAGAGTTAATAGTCTCTCATGTTTCATTCCCCCTTCTGATTACCCCCCTTTATCCCTTTCTTCCCCTACCGATCATTATAGTTCTTATGTTCCATAGATGGGAGAAATCATATGATAATTGTCTTTCTCTGCTTGACTTATTTCACTTAGCATTATCTCCTCCAGTGCCGTCCATGTTGCAGCAAATGTTGAGAATTCGTTCTTTCTGATAGCTGAATAATATTCCATTGTATATATGGACCACATCCTCTTAATCCAGTCATCTTTTGAAGGGCATCTCGGCTCCTTCCACAATTTGGCTATTGTAGATAATGCTGCTATGAACATTGGGGTGCATATGGCCCTTCTCTTCACTACGTCTGTATCTTTGGGGTAAATACCCAGTAGTGCGATGGCTGGGTCATAGGGTAGCTCAATTTTTAACTTTTTAAGGGACCTCCACACTGTTTTCCAGAGTGGCTGTACCAACTTGCATTCCCACCAACAATGTAGGAGGGATCCCCTTACTCCCCATCCTCTCCAACAATTGTGGTTTCTTACCTTGTCAATTTTGCCATTCTAACTGGTGTAAGGTCGTATCTCAATGTGGTTTTGATTTGAATTTCCCTGATGGCTAATGATTTTGCATATTTTTTCATGTGTCTGTTAGCCATTTGTATGTCTTCTTTGGAAAAGTGTCTGTTCATATCTTCTGCCCATTTTTTTATTTGTTTATTTGTCTCGTGTATTGAGTTTGAGAAGTTCTTTGTAGATCTTGGATACCAGTCCTTTATCTGTGGTGTCCTTTGCAAATATATTCTCCCATTCCGTGGGCTGTCTCTTAGTTTTTTTGACTGTTTCCTTGGCTGTGCAGAAGCTCTTTATCCTGATAAAGTCCCAAAAGTTCATTTTATCTTTTGTTTCTCTTGTCTTTGGAGATGTGTCGTGAAAAAGGTTGCTCTGGCCAATGTCATAGAAGTTGTTGCCTATGTTCTCCTCTAGAATTTTAATGGATTCCTGTCTCACATGGAGGTCTTTCATCCATTTGGAGTTTATTTTTGTTTATGGTGTGAGAGAGTGGTCAAGTTTCATTCTTTTGCATGTAGCTGTCCAATTTTCCCAGCACCATTTATTGAAGAGACTGTCTTTTTTCCACCGGATGTTTTTTCCTGCTTTATCAAAGATTAGTTGCCCAAAGAGCCGAGGGTCCATTTCTGGGTTCTCTATTCTGTTCCATTGGTCGATGTGTCTGTTTTTGTGCCAGTACCATGCTGTCTTTGTGATNTCCAGTACCCTGCTGTCTTTCTGATCACAGCTTTGTAGTACAGCTCGATATCTGGCATTGTGATGCCCACAGCTTTGTTTTTCCTTTTCAACAGTTCCTTGGAGATTTGTGGCCTTTTCTGTTTCCATACAAATTTAAGGACTATTTGTTCCAGTTCTTTGAAAAATGTCCTTGGTATTTTGATCGGGATAGCATTGAAAGTGTAGATTGCTCTGGGTAGTATGGACATTTTAACTATGTTAATTCTTCCAATCCATNACTGTTAATTCTTCCAATCCATGATCATGGAATATTTTTCCATCTTTTTATGTCTTCCTCAATGTCTTTCAAGAGTGATTTATAGTTTCTAGAATATAGGTCCTTTACATCTCTGCTTAAGTTAATTCCAAGTTTATGTATGGTTTTTGGTGCTATTGTAAATGGGGTGGATTCCCTAATTTCCCTTTCTTCAGTCTTGTTATTCATATATAGAAATGGAACTGATTTCTGGGCATTGATTTTGTAACTGCCACATTCCTGAATTGTTCTTTAACTTCTAATAATTTGGAAGTGGAATCTTTGGGGTTTTCCATAAAGAGTGTCATGTCATCTGCGAAGAGAGATGTTTTGACTTCTTCTTTGCTGATTTGGATACATTTGATCCCTTTTTGTCGTCTGATTTCTGTTGCAAGGACTTCTAGTACTATGTTGAATAATAGTGGTGAGAGTGGGCATCCTTGTCGTGTTCCTGATCTTAAGGGAAAGGCTTCCAGCTTTTCCCCATTGAGNAAAGGGAAAGGCTTCCAGTTTTTCCCCATTGAGAATAATGTTTGCAGTAGGCTTTTCATAGATGGCTTTTATGAGACTGAGAAATGTTGGGTTACAATGTCCTCTAACATACAGTCCAAAATTCACTCAGGAAAGGCAGATTGAGGCAAGATGTCGGAGGTGTAGGGACCCATTTAAACAAGTCCCTAAAATTCAGATGGATATCTTTCAAAACGTTTGGAACACCCAAAATCAACTTGAGATGTAAGAACATATATGTTGATCTCGACAAACAAAAAAGCAACTGTGTTTTGTAATGTGTCTAGTATACCAACTCACTTTTTCATAAGCTCTCTTTGACGTGTATTTTTACACACCTATTTTTTTATATATATGCTCTCATTTAGCCAGTTTTTCACTCTACTCAGTTTTACCTTTGCATATAGGCAAGTTATACTTTCCTAGTGATTCTGGGATGTAGTGTCCTGTAACACACAGAAAAAAATTCACTGAAGAAAAACTGAAATGTGCTTTTTTGTTCTGTGAGAGAATATAGCCCCTCTTTACCTCCCTATTTTATTTTCTATTCTTTTAATATATAATTTTTATTTTTTTTCTGTTCTTCAACTTTATTTTTGTGTTT
>NW_023199681.1:0-840 GCF_002007445.2 Ailuropoda melanoleuca
TTCAGAAAATGAGTGCTCTGAAGCCAGTAAAATAGGACTCTAGGTGGTCGGGGAAAGCCTCTCTGAGGAGGCAATTTTTGAGCTACTACCTCTGTTACAAGAAGCAGCCAGTCACCGTGGGATCTCTGGGTAGAGCATGCCATACAGAAGCAGCCAGTTTGCAGTGCAAAGACCTGAAGTGGTGACGTACTGGAGAAACTCAGAGCCGGCCCCTGTGACTTGAGTGAATGAGCGAGAGAGNGTCAGATGTGGTGAGGGTGGGCAGAGCCCACTCTGGTAGATTGGAACAATGGGCGGTAAGGGTTAGCTCAGGGTCTAGCTGGGTTCCTAGAAGCTCAAAGAGGTTGCCAGTGTTCAGAGCGGATGTTTCACAAATGGACTGTATGATGGTCACGACGATCCTTTAAGACATGAACCTGACTTTGTGTTTCCTCCTGTAGCCAAGATGGACGTGTACACAGGGACCTGACTCGAGTGCCCCTGCCGACCCAGCTGTACAACTGGGCTGCCCCAGAGGTGATCTTACAGAAGGCAGCCACGGTGAAGTCGGACATTTACAGCTTTTCTATGATCATACAGGAAATTTTAACAGGTAGATCCAAGAACACATTGACTGTGACCAGAGTCTCTGTTCTTAGGTTGGATTTTTTTTGCCCCCGAGAGTTACTTAGTTTTATGAAAATGCAGGACATAAAAGAAAAAGATTCCTTCAAGGAAACTTCTTTGTGCTTATGGAAGATATGAGATGATATCCCAGAAGTCTTTCTCTTTTAACCTGTTCTTTGAGACTTAGCAAAGCCCACCTATCATCCTGTCAATGGTAATGCATTTAACCTAAGA
>NW_023199681.1:1028-1340 GCF_002007445.2 Ailuropoda melanoleuca
TATTTATTTCTTTGACAGAGAGAGAGACAGCCAGCAAGAGAGGGAACACAAGCAGGGGGAGTGGGAGAGGAAGAAGCAGGCTCCCAGTGGAGGAGCCCGATGTGGGGCTCGATCCCAGGACTCCGGGATCATGCCTTGAGCCGAAGGCAGGTGCTTAATGACTGAGCCACCCAGGCGCCCCATGAGCCACCCAGGCGCCCCCAAAGTCAGCTGAGCCACCCACGCGCCCCCCAAGCAAAGCTTTTAAACTGAATATTGCTGTCAATGCTTAGGGGTCTCTGAGAGATGTCCCTTAAAGAACTTGTAAATGAG
>NW_023199682.1:0-628 GCF_002007445.2 Ailuropoda melanoleuca
TGAATAACTCCCCAAAATGGCTGAAGCCATCACCTTAAATACCATCTTCAGGTAAGGACAAAAGAAGATATGGGAGAAAAGAAAAAGATGTAGGGAGTGAGGAGTCAATTATGGCAGGTTACCAGGAAAAGCATAGGAAGTAATAGTAAGGCTTTTATACAGATTTAAGTCCATGACTTTTCCATCGTTAAGTTTTTAGAAATTTAAAGTCCCTCTCTGCTCCCTGGTACAGCTGTGAGGAGACACCCTTACAAATGGAGATCTCATGTACATATCTTTTACAAAAGGGTAATTTCTACTTGATTTTCAGAGCTCTCTTGTGTCTGTAGTTTCTTAAATATAATCAGCCTAAAATTATCAATATGCCAAAGTACAGCTTCAGATGGAAAAATATGCACACCTGTACAGTTCAAGGANGTGTACAGTTCAAGGACAGTGAAGAGGTATGCAGAGAAAAGAGATTGAGAAGAGATGATGGAAAGAAAACTTGGGTTTTCAAGACATGGTAAGAGCCCTAAAATCTAGCCTTGTTTGAAGAAATTTCTTTGCTTAAATACTCCCCCTGCATTTTTTCAATCAAGGGAGCATTCACATCCCACGTCTCTTTGCCCTATACCAAATGTTTAGA
>NW_023199683.1:0-1390 GCF_002007445.2 Ailuropoda melanoleuca
AGGTCGGAGGATCAGGTACTAGTTCCAGAATAGTAATGTCACACCTATATAAAACACAGTGGCTTTTAAAATGTTCCTCTGTTTCACTTAAAAAAAAAAAACCAAGAAAGGTTTGAGAAAGTAAACATCCTCAAATATAATTCAATTGCTCTGAGTGTACGTATTTTTAAAAAGTACTTACATTCTGTTTTCTGATATCTAACTTCCCAAGCCCCCTATTTCTCCTTATCTTCTACTAAGAATCATTCAAAAATGATATAGGGCTGTTTTCTTCCCCAGGCAATACATGAGTACACATACATAATTATAAGTAGAGAATATTATGAAGAATTAGTATGTACAACATTAATCACTCATTTCCACCGCTAAACATAATTTGGTCTATTTCCTTCCAGATTTTTTCCCCTATACATATATTTAATTATATACATATAAACTAATGTGTGTATATATAATCAATATAAAATATTATTTATACTATTTTATACTAGTTTTAATTTAATGTCTTATAGTACTTTCTATAGAATTAAAATTATTCACAGAGATTTTAATGCATATCAACATATTTCTATATGTTTACCTTTTTATTTTTCTTCAATTTTTGACACAGTAATCAATATTGCCAAATACATCCTTGGACTTAAATCCTATAACCATTTCTCATTATTTCCTTATGGTTACCGTACCAAGATATCTAGGCAATTTTTAGATATCCGAAGACACTGTCAAACTGGTTTCCTGAAAATATTTTCTGATGCAAAGATCACTACAAAGAATCTTGTCACACACTCATCAATATTGATATGATTTTTAAATTGATTTACTTAACAAAAATTAGAGTCATTTTATTGTGCATTTATTTTATAGATAGTGCAGTTGAGCATTTGATGTTTATAGAATACTTACAATTTTTCTTCTGTGCATTATCTTTTATGTCCTATGCCTACATTGTCTCTTAAAGTCTTGATATTCTTAGGGAGTAGTATAAATTCTTACTCATGAATGACATTAAACTTCCGTACTTGACATCTGCATTTTTCAAGTTTCACATGCATTATGATTTTATTTAATGTAAAGAATTCAATATTTTTGTAATTGATCCAACTTTTTGTGTGATTTTCTTCATTTTTTTCTTATAGAAGCTATTATTTCTATCAGATCATATTTGAAATGAGGAAAGTTTTATAATAAAGGGTGAATCTTTAAAAACACTGTATCAAGTATTAACAACAAAAAAACCCTAATTGAAACTGTGCTTTTTAGTATAATACTGATTTTCAAAGTAATAAAATTTAATATGTAGAACATAAGCCATATTCGGGAATGTCTGGACCACTCAGACTGATAAGCAAGTCAAAAAGGCAGGCTCTGTTTTTGTGTTCTTATCTTT
>NW_023199684.1:0-231 GCF_002007445.2 Ailuropoda melanoleuca
CATGACGAAGCCATCCTTTTGCTTCTAGGGGTAATGCAATCATGCCATTTTACCCAATTGATACCTAAACATCATTTTTCTGGCACAGTTTTGTAAAACTTTATGAAATATGTCATAAAATGGATACATTTAAGAAGTTAATTTTTGAATAATATCAAGTAATCGCTGTCACTTTGGCAAATATTGGATAACAACTATTCTTAGTTTATGCCTTTGAGAGGATTTTTGTTG
>NW_023199684.1:556-723 GCF_002007445.2 Ailuropoda melanoleuca
GGACTCTGGGATCACGCCCTAACCTGAAGGCAGACGCTTAACAACTGAGCCACCCAGGAGCCCCTCCAAAAAGATTTAAATGGAAACAACTCAATCTCAGGAACCTCAATTTAACTTGAAGTGTACTTTGTCATTTTCATGTTTCCTCTGGTATTTCCATAACCTGA
>NW_023199685.1:0-1235 GCF_002007445.2 Ailuropoda melanoleuca
AATGTGTATATACACACTAAATTCTACCCCTGAAACGAATAATACAGTATATTGAACTAAATTGAATTTAAATTTTAAAAAATTCTTTATATGGATAACAACAGAGCTTCAGAATGCTTAAGGCAAAAATTGACAGAACCGAAGGGAGAAGCAAATAAATCTACAATAATAGTAAATTAAGAAATTATAATAAATCGAGATTTTTAACACCCTTCTCAAAAATTAATAGAACAGAAGGCCTCCCCCAAAAAATCAGTACAAATATAGATTTAAACAACACCATCAACCAACTTGGCTTAATTGACACTTAAACAACACTGTATCCAGCAATTGCAAAATACATGTTCTTCCTAAGGACACATGAACATTCATCAAAATAGACCATATGCTGGGCCATAAAGCAAAAAAGATTATTACCATACAAAATATATTATTTGACCATGATGGTATTAAATTAAAAATCAATACTAAGACATCGAGAAAATCCCTCAGTGTTTGAAAATCAAACAACACACTTCTAAATAACCCATGGGTCAAAGGGGGAAAAAATCACAAGGGAAATTAGAAAATATTTCGTACTGAATAACATGAACACAATATATCAAAATTTGTGGGATGCAGGGAAAGCAGTGCTTCAAGAGAATTTATTGATTCGTTCTTATAAGAAATTTATACTTATATTTTTTAAAACTCAAATTTAAAAAAAAAGATGTGAAATCAATAATCTAAGCTTCTATTTTAAGAGGCTAGGAAAAGGAATTAGTAGAAAGGGGGAAAAAATAGCAGAACTTCTGGCCCAGACCAGGATGGAATAGACAGATTTCTTACACAACTGAAACCCTGATCGTTGAATATAAGACAAACACAAGAAGGCTCTGAAAGGTGGAGTCGAGAAAGTCTGGCTAGGGATCTTGGGTCATAAGAACAGCACTGCAGTGAGCTTGCCAGCTCTTCTTTTTGCCTCAGAGTATCACAGGCTGGGTGGTGGCCAAGCCAGCAACTTGGAAATGCCAATGGGAGCAAATCAGAACAGAGAGAAAGAGAGAAGNAAACAGAGAGAAAGAGAGAAGGTTTGCTCTCTTTAGCCAAAGGACCAGGAAAGAGGCAACCTAGCAAGACGGAAAACTTGTGGGAAATGCCTACCTTATTCCAGCCAAACACCATGGAGAAAACCATGGCCCCTCTGCCATCCTCTTCAGCAGAAGCCGAGTTGGGGAGCCCGGGCTCCCGCCCTT
>NW_023199686.1:0-530 GCF_002007445.2 Ailuropoda melanoleuca
AATGTAGCCAGATGTGTCATGACATTTTAGTGGGTAGGGAATGATGAGCCTGTGTGGGAGACAGATGGAAATATCTGAGAACTAAGGAGAAGGAGACGCTAGCAGGGCCAAGGAGATCACAGATTTAAGAAGAAGGGTGTGGTTAACAAGGTGAGACTTTGGAGAGGTCAGAAAGGATGAAGAGTGAACAAAGCCTTTTGCATTTGGAAATGTGTAGGTTATCAATGATGTCAACAAGTGATGTNGAGTGATGTGTCAGTAGATGATTTAAGAACGAAGCCAGAATAAGATGGCCTGAAGAGTAATTAGATATTGAGGAAGCAGAGGTATTTAGGTGATTTTGAGACAAATGGGAAATGTAGTAATATGACTGATCAGTGGCAGAAAGTGTCTTTACTATGATATTATTGGTGTCATTTATTAAAGAGAAAAAATACTTGACATATTTATGGATAGAGGAGAAACACATGAAGAGATCAAAGTTGGAGGAGTGGGAACCTCCTATAGAGGCAAAGACAAAGCCTTGGAAA
>NW_023199687.1:0-2711 GCF_002007445.2 Ailuropoda melanoleuca
AGTAGGAGATATCAACACTCCACTCTCAGCAATGGACAGATCATCTAAGCAGAAGATCAAGAGAGAAACAAGGGCCCTGAATGATACATTGGACCAGATGGACTTTGAAGATATATACAGAATATTCCACCCTAAAACAACAGAATACTCATTCTTCTGGAGTGAACACAAAACTTTCTCCAGAATAGACCACATACTGTGTCACAATTATCAGGTCTCAACTGGTACCAAAAGACTGAGATTATTCCCTGCATGTTATCAGAGCACAATGCTTTGAAACTGGAACTCAATCACAGGAAAAAATTTGGAAGGAATTCAAACACTTAGAAGTTAAAGATCACCCTGCTAAAGAATGATTGGGTCAACCAGGAAATTAAAGAAGAACTTAAACAATTCAAGGAAACTAATGAGAATGAAAACACATCGGTCCAAAACCTATGGGATACTGCAAAGATGGTCCTAAGGGGAAAATACATAGCCATCCAAGCCTCTCTCAAAAAAGTAGAAAAAACCCAAATATACAAGCTAACCTTACACCTAAAGGAGTTGGAGAAAGAACAGCAAATAAAACCTAAACCAATCAGAAGAAGAGAAATAATGAAGATTAGAGCAGAGATCAATGAAATAGAAACTGGGAAAACAGTAGAAAAGATCAACGAAACTAGAAGCTGGTTCTTTAAAAGAATTAACAAGATCAATAAACCTCTGGCCAGACTTATTCAAAAGAAAAGCGAAAGGACCCAAATCAATAAAAATCATGCTTGGGAAGGGAAAGGGAAGAGATCACGACTAACACCATGGAAATATAAACAATTATTAGAAATTATTACCAGTCTATATGCCAACAAATTAAGCAACCTGGAAGAAATGGATGCCTTCCTGGAAACTTATAAGCCACCAAGACTGAAACAGGAAGAAATAGACAATCCGAATAGACCAATAACCAGTAAAGAAATTGAAGCAGTAATAAAAAACCTCCCCAAAAAAACAAGAGTCCAGGGCCAGATGGCTGCCCAGGGGAATACTACCAAGCATTTAAGGAAAAAATCATACCTATTCTACTGAAGCTGTTTCAAAAAATAGAAACAGAAGGTAAACTTCCAAACTCATCCTATGAGGCCAGCATTACCCTGAACCCCAAACCAGGCAAAGACCCATCAAAAAGGAGAATCACAGGAAAATATCCCTGAACAACATGGATCCAAAATACTCAACAAGATCCTAGCCAATGGGATCCAACAGTACATTAAAACCAGTATCCATCACGACCAGGTGGGATTTATTTCTGGTTCAACATTCATAAATCAATCAACGTGATAGAGCACATTAATGAGAAAAGACAAGAACCATATGATCCTCTCTGTACTGTATGGTGACTAACATAAAATAATAAAAAATTATTATAAAAAAAGAGAAAAAAAGAACCATATGATCCTTTCAATTGATGCAGAAAAAGCATTTGACAAAATACAGCATCCATTCCTGATTAAAACTCTTTAGAGTGTAGGGATAGAGGAAACATACCTCAATATCATAAAAACCATCTATGAAAAGCCTACAGTGAATATCACTCTCAATGCTTTTCCCTTAAGGTCAGGAACATGACAGGGATACCCACTCCCACCATTATTTTACAACATAGTACTAGAGGCCCTAACTTCAGCAATCAGACAACAAAAAGAAATAAAAGGCATTCAAATTGGCAAAGAAGAAGTCAAACTCTCTCTTCGCAGATGGTATGATACTTTATGTGGAAAACCCAAAAGACTCCACCCCCAAGTTACTAGAACTCATACAACAATAATTCAGCAATGTGGCAGGATACAAAATCAATGCACAGAAATCAGTTACATTTCTTTTTTTTTTATTTTTTAAAGATTTTTATTTATTTATTCGACAGAGATGGAGACAGCCAGCGAGAGAGGGAACACAAGCAGGGGGAGTGGGAGAGGAAGAAGCAGGCTCATAGTGGAAGAGCCTGATGTGGGGCTCGATCCCATAACGCCGGGATCACGCCCTGAGCCGAAGGCAGATGCTTAACCGCTGTGCCACCCAGGCGCCCCTCAGTTGCATTTCTATACACTAACAATGTAACTGTATAAAGAGAAATTAAGGAATCAATTCTATTTACAATAGCAACAAAAACCATAAGATACCTAAGAATAAACCTAACCAAAGAGGTAAAGGATCTATACTCTAGAAAGTACAGAACACTTACGAAAGAAATTGAGGAAGACACAAATAGATGGAAAAACATTCCACCCTTATGGATTGGAAGAACAAACATTGTTAAAATGTCTATTCTGCCCTGAGCAATCTACACTTTCAATGCCATCCCTATTAAAATACCAGTGGCATTTTTCAAGAAGCTGGAACAAACAATCCTAAAATTTGTATGGAACCAGAAAAGACCCTGACTCACCAAAGGAATGATAAAAAAGAAAAACAAAGTGAGAAAGGCATCACGCTGCCTGACTTCAAGCTACANGGAACAAACAATCCTAAAATTTGTATGGAACCAGAAAAGACCTAGAATCTGAAGGGAATGTTGAAAAAGAAAAACTAAGCTGGGGGCATCAGGTTGCCGACTTCAAGCTATATTACAAAGCTGTGATTGCCAAGATAGCATGGTATTGGCAGAAAAATAGACACATAGACCAATGGAACAGAATAGAGATTCCAGAAATGGACCCTCAACTCTATGGTCAACT
>NW_023199688.1:0-624 GCF_002007445.2 Ailuropoda melanoleuca
AAGTAGGAAAGATATTTGCCTCTTTAATAAGTAGATTAAGATATAAATTCGACTTTTTAAATGACAATATACAGAATAAGTATAAAAGGCAATAACCTTAATGAATATTGATTTAAAAATTTACTTTTTCTTCATGTTTCTTTTTTTCTTTGTGTTTCCTTTTAAGTAAGAATAATGATTAATGCGAAGTTTCAACTCTAAAAACACTTATGTCAACAGTTCCTCATACTTACATGTTTCCTACTAAACCAAAGAAATTTGGAGTGGAATTAAAGATATTTAAAGCATAATACTTCATTTTAAATGCAAGAAGGGCACATGTTGGGAAAAAAAAATCCTAACTACTAAATTCTAAAAAACTTGGTACCTGAGTCTAAATCCTAGCTATGCCAGGTACTGTCTCGGTAAATTTATGCTAATCTATGCCTCCTGTGACTNTGCCTCCTGTGACTCAGTAGTCAAGGTCTATCAAGTAGGGATAATAATAATGGTACTCCTACTGATAAGAACAATATTTGATACCTCCCATTTTAAAGATTAGCTTATATCTCAGCAGGTTTTTCTAGGCAAATGTTCTTGGTTTTTACAACTGAGATCTTTCTCTTCATTCTCCTGTGTAATTTG
>NW_023199689.1:0-1056 GCF_002007445.2 Ailuropoda melanoleuca
TACACACTAATTATTAAATTCTTTCTGTGTCTTTCTGTATCCAAAGAATTCAAAATGGTGACATGTTGAATACGTAAAAATATAATCAGATCTGTCGTAGAGTCAGGATTCAGGTTTTTTTCACTTATGAGTTGTCAAATTCTTAGACAATCCTATCATTTTCATTGTATAAGATTTAATAAGTTGCTCCTCATCCTTCCATTCTCAGAATAGTTTAGGGACTACAGTATGATGTCATCATCCAAATTGATGTTGCTCTACCATGGCAAAGTCTGAAAAAATATTTTGTTTATTATATAAAACATGATTTTATCATAACTGTACTACACATTTGCAAGTAAAATCTACATTATTTACACCTTTGATGTCTATTGGTCTCAAAGATATCATTTTCAACTAGCATGAGATTGATTAGTGAAATTTTATTGGTGGAGAAAACAAATGTTCATGCAGATATATTTTTGCAGTTTGGTTAGGATGTTGTGATAAAGACAGATATAGTCTATTTACATATGTTACATATTGCCATTCTAAGGTATTTTAAAGGGAAGTAATCAATAACTAAGTGAATCTATTTAAGTGAATCTGAGAAAAAAAATCCTCATCAAGGTGCCTCTATAGATATCCCTCAGATAGGGGCATCTGGGTGGCTCAGTTGTTAAGTGTCTGCCTTAGGCTCAGGGCCTGATCCCAGGGTTCTGTGATTGAACCCCGCGTCGAGCCCCGCGTCGGGTTCCTTGCTCCACTGGGAGCCTGCTTCTTCCTCTCCCACTCCCCCTGCTTGTGTTCCCTCTCTCACTGGCTGTCTCTCTCTCTCTCTGTCAAATAAATAAATAAAATCTTTAAAAAAAAATCCCTTAAATAAGCATCCAGATGAAGTTGTCATCCTTCCTTGCATTACAACATAATAGTTAACACTATTTTTAAAATTCCTTTATGTAAGTTATCTCACATATTTTTCATGATGACTCTATGAAGTGTGTACTATTTCTATCTCTGTTTTATACATGGGGAAACTGAGGCTCAGAGGCATTAAGTAAATGTGTAAATTGGTTT
>NW_023199689.1:6789-9420 GCF_002007445.2 Ailuropoda melanoleuca
AAAAATTATTTTGTGTATTTTAACTTTTTAATATTCACGAAGGAGCAGAAATAGGATACACCCAGTTTCCTTTACTGGAGTTTCTGAATCTCAAAATTGTGATATAATAAAATATTTTTGAGTTTTGTTTTATAACTGCAGCAATAGCTAACTGGCAGAAATTTTGATACCAAAAGCAGTATGATTCCATAGTAGAAATCTGAAACATAATACAATGAGTTTGAGACTCAGCAATAAGGAAAAGCTGGAAGGGCTGCCAGGAGACTTGGCATCCTGGAACATCCTCAATGTATTTCTTGGTGAATTTGAATGCACTGTAGAAACTGTTATCACTGATATAATACATGGGCTTATGACTAAAATCCCTGTACGGTTTGTTCTATTGGGTTCTACAAGGCTTATTTAATAAACTGATCCATATAAAACTGAACTCACTTTCAGTATTAAATCGTAATGGATATTAGGCCTTGATCAGCATGAAAAAAACATAACCCTAAATTGTCCATTAGCCCTATAGCATAGTTTCAAGTTCATCAATAATCTTTTTGAACTCATAATTATTAACATTATATCTTATTCACATTTCTACCTTTTTAGTTTTCCTTTAAATAATTGAGGCCAAATAATGTTATGCAATTAATAACACAATGAAAGGTTATTCAAATAAATGACCTTTAAAATCACTTCCATATATATTTCATACATTAGGCATGTGAATTCTTACAAAGTAGAAACTGAAGCTTCTCTTAAACTAGATAAAATCATTTAAAATCATTCTTTTTCAAGCACAGTGTGAAAACTTTCCAATTTTTTTTACTGACATTAGTTTCTTTTAAAGAACTGAACAGATTCAGTTATACACATTAATAAGACAAAAATAGACAGTTGCTATACTGACTCATTTATAGTGAAAACCTAGTGTCTTGATAATCATAAAATAAAACTAAACAAAATTATAAAAGCAATAGCATTATTTTAAAAGAGTGAGGAAGAAAGTATTGCTTCAAAAGATAAAGAATATCACAAAATTTTAAATGGAGTCTATTAAAATTTTAGAGGAAAGATGTATTGTTTAGGAAAGAAATTATGTTTTAAAAAATCAGTTATTTTCCACTATCTGAACAAATTGTATATTGTTCTGTGTTGAATAATTGAGTGTTATGGCAAATCTTTGACCTCTTTCCACTCCTTAAGTTTCTCTTGTTTAGTGACAGTGAAGCAGAAATTCTAATTAAACTAATCAAAAGGCAGTTTGGGATGATGAATTTTGTTTACAGAGAAACTAGTGAAGCTGCACCGGTCAGAAAATGAGTCATTATCTAGTAAAAAAATTAGTCAATAGGACAAGTTTGTCAATGATATGCACATCTTTTAATAATTAAAGTTTCTTCCTTCAATTTCAGCAGATTTTACATTTCTGCCATCTGTTTGAAGTAGACATAGTGTTGCTGTCTAAACAGCTCATGCACAGCATTTTTCACGTATAGATTTTCCTGAGTCATAAAGTGTCTTTAGCAGACAGCTAAATGGTACACTCATGTTCAAGCACTAGGCTTTAGGAGCAGTTCTCACAAGAGAATATCGTGACTTGTGATAGTCAAAATTGCTGTTCGCCAGATCGTCCCGTTTTCCTCCACCTCACTACCTTTCAGACTCATAGTAGGATTGCACTCCTGTCTCATGTTTGGAAATAGTTTGGTGCCTCGTTTTGGCCAACGAGTCATAAGTATTTAATTGCTGAAGACAGGACTCGGTATTTACTTGCAACAGCAGGAACTCTTAGAGCCTTCCCCTTTGTCTGACACTGAGGCCAAAATCCCAGTGCAACTGCAGCTCCTCCGTCATCCCGAGTCCCTGACTGATTGCAATAAGTAGAGATCCATGATGGACATGGAGCATAAACAAGAAGTAAATCTTTGTTGTTTTATGCCTCTCAGATACTAGAGTTGTTTGCTACAGCAGCAATCCTCAGCTGTAGCCCGCATCACCCATGATTTTCAAACTGGGTTTCTATCCCTCAGAGAGTTAGAAACTTTATTTTGCATAGACACAGGAGCGTATTGTTTTGATGGAGTGATATTTTGTGTCAAGGGCTCCAATATCAGGTGAATTTACTGTCCCTAAAGCACCTATGTATCTTTTTTTCTTCCACATTAGTTCAGCTTCTTGTTTCTTTGTACCAAGAAAAAGTTAAATTTTTGAATAATAGGCTTAGTGCAGTCTTGCTTTAAGTGTGGTCTATCATCAACAGCACCATGATTAGTGAGTTTGCTTATTAAAATGTAAATTCCCCCAAACCTCATGCCAGAACTATTGAATTTGAATCACAAGAGCTGAGGTTGTACAAAAAAATCATCATTTTAAACATGTTCTTCAGCTGTTTCTAGTATATATCAATGTTTGAGAATCACAGCAGTAAGGAATATTTTTATATGAAAAAATGATCACATTTAGAGGACTAAGTATCAGCCAACTTGTGTAATTTTTAGAATTAAGAGGACTGATGATTGATAAACTTATAAAACTGGGTCAATAAACAGTATTTTATATGCCAAATGGGCTATCTTTCTTTTCGTAGCCCTGAAAGCTTGGAACAGTTTTGTCTAGTTTAATTTTTTGCCTACACACTAA
>NW_023199691.1:0-653 GCF_002007445.2 Ailuropoda melanoleuca
ACTGCCTTGTTTATCTCCAGTCACTTCCTCACTCATTTTCCCTAAATTTTGATCTCAGAGTAATCTTTTTAAAGCATACATAAAATCTTAAAATACCTTAATGGATTCCCATTATCTACAGTAAGGTGTCTCAGCCTCAGCACTATTGACATTTCAGACCAGATAATTGTTTGTTGTGGGGGCGGTCCCATATGTTTTTGGATATTTCACTTGACCTCTACCCACTGGATGCCACTCTGCCCTTCCCCAGTGTAATAATCACCAACGACTCCAGTGTTACCTACTGACAAGCAAACTCTGTTACCTGGATTTAAGATTCTCCGTGTCGTAGCTCTAATATGCATTTCAGTATCATCTCTCATGTCTTACCACACATTTTCACATCTCAGTATCTTGACCTACAAAACTCTCTACTTGACATCTATTATTGATGAATATTTTGTNATTTGTTCATCTATAGGTTGGGCTCAGTCCATAGCAGACTAGGAAGAAATGTACTATAGAGGAAAGTTTATTAGCTTTGGAAGCAAATGGATTTGGGTTCAAAACTTAGATATGCTATTTTCTTTCTGGATAGCCTCAGGTAACTCGCTTATAGTCTCTGATCCTCAGTTTCCCAATCTATAAAAAAGTGAGAAGTATATTGTGGGGAG
>NW_023199692.1:0-1158 GCF_002007445.2 Ailuropoda melanoleuca
ATGCCACGTTCGGGCACCGGGAAGTGGTAACCACCTGCACAGGGGAGCGGGCGGACTCGCAGACTGGCACCCGCAAGAGAGCAGACTGAGACCGAGACAGCAGACTGAGACCGTGAGCCAAGAATGCGTGTGACCAGTCTGAAAATCAGAGCTCCAGAGTGCACGAACCACACTGGAACGGAGCTCTGGAGCGCGTGGGGGCGGCTGGCAGTGTTAGAAACACAAAGGACAGAGACACGCCCACCCTGGAAGTGAGGGCTGGGATGCCGGCTGTGGGGCACACATCCCGGGATGTTGCAGGGCTTAGCAGCACCAACAGGAACAGAGTTAAAGTGGCCAGAAGAGCCCAGTGGAGAGCAGACTGCGTGCGATCCCTCTGTTCTGAGACAGAGGCTGGGATTCGGCTACTGCTGCTCTGACTCTCAGAAGAGGCACAGCAAACCACCAGGGAAAGCCGCCAGAGAACAAAAGCCTGGAAATACCGGCTCACAGTGTGCCCATCCCCATCCCCCTTCACAGGGGACACGGAGACTCTACCCAAACAGGGTTGCCTGAGTATCGGCACAGCAGGCACCTCCCCCAGAAGGCAGGCTGAAAAATCAAGAAGCCCACATCCCTAAGGTCCCTATAAAACAAGTGCACACTGCCTGGGTCCTGGTCAATAATTTGGGCTCTGGGCAACCCTGCAACCTCTCCTCATCAGAATGACGAGAAGGAGAAATCCCCACAGCAAAGAAAAGACAATGAGTCTGGCCTCTGCCACAGAACTAATGGATATGGATATAACCAAATTATCAGAAATGGAGTTCAGAGTAACAATGGTCAAGATGATGTGTAGACTTGAAAAAAGTATTAACAAAAATATTAACGAGAATATAGAATCTCTAAGGGCGGAAATGAGAGCAAATCTGGCAGAAATTAAAAATGCTATGAATCAAATCCAGTCAAAACTAGATGGTCTGACGGCCAGGGTGAATGAGGCAGAAGAACAAATCGGAGAATTGGAGGATGGGTTAGTAGAAGAGAAAGCTAAAACAGAAACTTGGCTCAAAAAAATCCAATCTCAGGGCGCCTGGGTGGCACAGCAGTTAAGCATCTGCCTTCAGCTCAGGGCATGATCCCGGCGTTATGGGATCGAGCCCCACATCAGGCTCCTCC
>NW_023199692.1:1338-4599 GCF_002007445.2 Ailuropoda melanoleuca
CAGCATCCCCGAGGGAGTGGAGAAAAACAGAGGTCTAGAAGAGATATTTGAACAAATTGTAGCTGAAAACTTCCCTAATCTAGCAAAGGAAACAAGCATTCGTGTCCAAGAGGCAGAAAGGACCCCTCCCAAGCTCAACCATAACAAACCACGCCACATCACGTCATAGTGCAATTCGCAAGTATTAGATCCAAGGATACAGTATTGAAAGTGGCCAGGGCAAAGGAATTTCTCATGTACCAAGGCAAAGGTATCAGAATTATGTTAGACCTGTCTACACAGACCTGGAATGAGAGAAAGGGTTGGGGGGGGCATTTTTAAAGCTCTTTCAGAGAAAAACATACAGCCAAGGATCCTTTATCCAGCAAGGCTGTCATTCAGAATTGATGGAGAGATAAAGACCTTCCAGAATCACCAGTCACCGACCAATTTCGTAACCATGAAACCAGCCCTACAGGAGATATTAAGGGGGGTTCTATAAAAGTAAAAAGCCCCAAGAGTGATACAGAACAGAAAGTCACAATCTATAAAAACAAAGACTTTACGGGCAACATGGCATCATTAAAATCATATCTCTCAATAATCACTCTCAATGTAAATGGCCAAAATGCTCCCATAAAATGCCACAGGGTTGCAGATTGGAAAAAAAGACATGACCCAACCATTTGCTGTCTACAAGAGACTCATTGTGAGCCTAAAGATACATCCAGACTGAAAATAAAGGGATGGAATACCATCTTTCATTCCAATGGACCTCAAAAGAAAGCTGGGGTAGCAATTCTCATATCAGACAGATTGGATTTTAAACTAAAGACTATAGTTAGAGACACAGAAGNTATAGTTAGAGATACAGAAGGGCACTATATTATTCTTAAGGATGTATCCAACAAGTGGATATGACAATTATAAATATATATGCCCCCAACAGGGGGGCAGCAAGATACACAAACCAACTCTTAACCAGAATAAAGAGACATATAGATAAAAATACATTAATAGTAGGGGACCTCAACACTCCACTATCAGCAATAGATCACCTAAGCAGAAAATCAACAAAGAAACAAGAGCTTTGAATGCCACACTAGACGAGTTGGACCTCATGGATATATACAGAACACTACACCCCAGAACAAAAGAATACTCATTCTATTCTAATGCCCATGGAACATTCTCAAGAATAGACCATGCTCTGGGTCACAAAACAGGTCTCAACCGATACCAACAGACTGAGATTATTCCCTGTATATTCTCAGACCACAATGCTTTGAAATTGGAACTCAACCACAAGGAAAAATTTGGAAGAAACTCAAACACTTGGAGACTAAGAACCATCCTGCTCAAGAATGATTCTATAAACCAGGAAATCAAAAATCAATTTAAACAGTTTATGGAGACCAATGAGAATGAAAATACAATGGTCCAAAACCTATGGGACACTGCAAAGGCAGACCTAAGGGGAAAATACATAGCCATCCATGCCTCACTCAAAAGAATAGAAAAATCTGAAATGCAGTTTTTATATACACACCTCAAGAAGCTAGAACAGCAACAGAAGAACAGGCCTAATCCACTCACGAGGAAGCAGTTGATCAAGATTAGAGTAGAGATCAACGAATTAGAAACCAGGAGCACAGTGGAGCAGACGAACAGAACTAGAAGCTGGTTCTTTGAAAGAATAAATAAAATAGACAAACCACTGGCAAGACTTATCCAAAAAAATAGAGAAATGACCCAAATTAATAAAATTATGAATAAAAAGGGAGAGGTCACAACCAACACCAATGAAATTGGAAGGATTATTAGAAACTTTTTTCAACAGCTTTATGCCAATAAATTAAGCAATCTGGAAGAGATGGAGGCCTTCCTGGAAACCTATAAACTACAAAGACTGAAACAGGAAGAAATTGATTTTTTCAACAGACCAATTAATTATGAAGAGATTGAAACAGTGATTTAAAAACTTCCAAAAAAATAAAACACCAGAGCCTGATGGATTCCCTGGGGAATTCTACCAAACATTCAAAGAAGACATAATACCTATTCTCCTAGGGGCGCCTGGGTGGCACAGTGGTTAAGCGTCTGCCTTCGGCTCAGGGCGTGATCCCGGCGTTATGGGATCGAGCCCCACATCAGGTTCTTCTGCTATAAGCCTGCTTCTTCCTTTCCCACTCCCCCTGCTTGTGTTTCCTTTCTCGCTGGCTGTCTCTATCTCTGTTGAATAAATAAATAAAATCTTTTAAAAAAAAAACCTATTCTCCTAAAGCTATTTCAAAAAATAGAAACAGAAGGAAAGCTACCAACTCATTCTATGAGACCAATATTACCTTGATCCCCAAACCAGGCAAAGACCCCATCAAAAAGGAGAATTACAGACTATTTCCCTGATGAATATGGACGCCAAAATTCTCAACAAGATCCTAGCTAATAGGATCCAACAGTCCATTAAAAGGATTATCCATCATGACCAAGTGGGATTCATCCCTGGGATGCAAGGGTGGTTCAACATTTGCAAATCTATAGGTGTGATAGATTATATCAACAAGAAAAAGCCAAAAATCATATGATCCTCCCAATAGATGCAGAAAAAAACATTTGACAAAATACAGCATCCTTTCCTGATTAAAACCCTTCAGAGTGTAGGGATAGAAGGTACATTCCTCAATCTCAAAAAAACCATCTATGAAAAGCCTACAGCAAATATCATTCTCAATGGGGAAAAGCTGGAATCCTTTCCCTTAAGACCAGGAACATGACAAGGATGTCCACTCTCGCCACTATTATTCAACATAGTACTAGAAGTCCTTGCAACAGCAATCAGACAACAAAAAGGGATAAAAAGTATCCAAATCAGCAAAGAAGTCAAACTGTCTCTCTTCGCAGATGACATGATACTCTATATGGAAAACCCAAAAGAATCCACTCCCAAACTACTAGAAGTTATAGAGCAATTCAGTAATGTGGCGGGATACAAAATCAATGCTCAGAAATCAGTTGCATTTCTATACATGAACAATGAGACTGAAGAAAGAGAAATTAGGGAATCTATCCCATTTACAATAGCACCAAAAACTATACGTTATTTTGGAATTAACTTAAACAGAGACGTAAAGGATCTCTATTCTAGAAACTACAAATCAATCTTGAAAGACATTGAAGAAGACACAAAAAGATGGAAAAATATTCCATGCTCATGGATCGGTAGAATTAACATAGTTAAAATGTCCATGCTACCCAGAGCAATCTACACTTTCAATGCTATCC
>NW_023199692.1:4966-5192 GCF_002007445.2 Ailuropoda melanoleuca
CAATGCCGGATTTCAAGTTGTACTACAAAGCTGTGATCACAAAGACAGCATGGTACTGGCACAAAAACAGACACATAGACCAATGGAACACAATAGAGACCCTCAGCTCTTTGGGCAACTAATCTTTGATAAAGCAGGAAAAAATGTCCAGTGGCAAAAAGACAGCCTCTTCAATAAATGGTGCTGGGAAAATTGGACAGCTACATGCAAAAGAATGAAACTTGAC
>NW_023199693.1:0-1334 GCF_002007445.2 Ailuropoda melanoleuca
ATTTTCCATGAATTTTTATTAAGCCTTTTATTTGAGACTGTGGCCATAGACGTTGTGGGCAACTTCTCATTCTCATAGATGTACTATAGTATATTCTTCTGCCACAGTTTACATTGCTCGGGTCATCCATGGAGTCAGGCATTAAAATAAATCTATATAAATGTTTAATTACAACCAGCTTCCCATTCCTATCTTGTGAAGTACATGTTTTTATACAGTAAAGAAAAACGGTAACAACCACATACTTTATTATTAATCACCATTGATTCTTTTGGGTTCCTTACTTGTCAGTAACATCATTTTTCAACCTGATATGGTTGTACTCCAAGTAACTAAACCATCATCTAAAAACCCACTGCTATTTTTCAAGGTTATAATCTTTAAAAATTAACTAATTAAATTTCTACCAAGCCATCAGCTAAGTCAAGGGGATCTGTTTCTTATTTATTTAAATGGTATTTCTCATTCTGCAGATTAATGTTCCATAAGAACATAAGCCCTTTTTCATCTGAAAAGCAAATTTTGTGATAGAATGTTGTTGTCAAAAATCTATTTTAACATATAGTTAAGTGGTGGTTTGCACTGATAGGTTAGAGAAAATTTTCCCAAGATAAATTATTCTGAATAAAAGAGATTGAAGAAATGATTGCATCTTTGCAAACAGACAAAGAGAACTCATTTATAATATGATAATGGTTACAATTTAGGCAATGCTAAATATATAGCAGGAATTTCATACATATTTACTCATATATCCCACACAATATTCTGAAAGATGAGTCTTATTATCCCACCTTATAACAAAACAAAACAAAAAACAAAAAACAAACAAACAAAAAAAACCCCACAAGGCTTGCCAAGATCACAGGGCCTATATGATACCAAGACTCCAACAAGTTTTCCTTCCAAACTGCTTACCCTTAGGCACTATGTTAATTTCATTGTCAAAATACAAATAATCCAAAACCAGCTAGGGACAGACTTGCTTACTCAAAGTAAAATATATGACTGTGCTGTTATTAGCATGATTTAGACCAAGTTCTCTGCTAATTAAAAGATTTTGCGTCTCTGCATAATTGAAGGTGCCACAATCCAAGCAAAATCAGCCTTGAACTTGGGCACTATTTCAAGTCAACTACTTTGGTATTTTGCAAAAGGCAANCGTATTTTGCAAAAGGCAAGAGAGGCTCTCCATTTCTAGTGACAATGTCCTTACCATCAGGCTTTCCAATCACGGATATGATTTTTAACAGGATTCTATCTGAATCTCCTATTGATGCAACTTTCTAGTAATATCTTCCTTGGTACTTCTCTCACCTATTTATTTCTCATTT
>NW_023199694.1:0-1440 GCF_002007445.2 Ailuropoda melanoleuca
TTCTTTTCCACTTTGTTCTATGCTTATTTGGGTACATGTTTTACTCTTAGACTCTAAGCTTGAAAAGCAGAGTCCATATGGACTCATCTTTGTACTCCAAGAAGTGAACATCTGAAAGTACACTGATCTTGGGGGCGCCTGGGTGGCTCATTCGTTAAGCGTCTGCCTTCAGCCCAGGGCGTGATCCCGGGATCCTGGGATCAAGCCTTGCATCAGGCTCCCTCGTCCTCTGGGAGCCTGCTTCTTCCTCTCCCACTCCCCCTGCTTGTGTTCCCTCTCTCGCTGGCTGTGTGTTTGTGTGTGTCTCTCTCTCTCTGTCAAATAAATAAATAAAATCTTTAAAAAAAAAAAAAAAGAAAGTACACTGATCTTGTTCAACACATATATGGGGCGCCACTGAGAGACCCAAAGGATCTTTGGGTCCTTTACAAAGCAGATGGAGAAAACACCGTGTGTGGGGAGACAGGACCTGGATCAGTAACAGCAATGGAATCACGTGTGTGCACACTCTTGAGCATGCTCACATGGGTGTGTGTTTGGAGGACTTTATCTCTACTCTGGGGAACAAGAGTCCAAAAGAGAACCTGGAACTTAAATTCCTAAAACTAAGACCACAAGTAAAATTTTCTTAATAATAAGACTTTGCCGTTTTTTGAGATGTCCTCACAACCCTATTGGATAGATATCCTATCTCTTTGGCAGCAGAATTACCATTACAACTCAAGTCTCCTGGCTCCCAGCTGGTGATCCTTCCACTAGGCAAGATGATGATCCTTCCAGAGTCCACAGCCTGAATCCAACCCCACAGGGCAGAGAAGAGACACACACCTGGATTTCCGGAAGTCTCTGGGCATGGATTCGGATCTGATGCTTCTCCCGGAGGTAGGTGCTGACCACATCAGGATTCAGCCAGGTGTTGTGGATCTGGACGCCAATACTCATCCCCCTGCTGGGGGCTACCCCACAATGCTCTGCTTCCAGGTAGTACCTGGTGCCACCAACCAGCTCCAACTTGGGAGTCTTCCATTGCCAGGTCCCTTCATGCCCATTCTGCTCCCAGGCGTCAAACCAGTCGGCAATGCCCACCCTGACAGAGGCCACTTTCACCTGTGGTCCAAGAAGCCTATCACAATCAACACTATGAAGCGTATGGGCATTTCTTTCTCAAACAGCAAGTGATTAACAGGGACTAATAGGGTCTTTGGACTGGTCTGCTTTTCCAACAAGTTAGNTAGGGTCTTTGGACTGGTCTGCTTTTCCAACAAGTTAGCTCCGTTACACTGGAGTGTGTGGTTGTACACGCTTCTCCACTCCTCACTCTAGCTCTATTAAGCTGTATACAGTGAGGCTGGACGGGCCATGTTTAGAACAGAAACAGCCAGCGTGAAACCCTGGCTTTACATGATAGTCTGGATAAAAGAGTACTAAGCCATTTGAGAA
>NW_023199695.1:0-601 GCF_002007445.2 Ailuropoda melanoleuca
AAGGATGACAATAACCCTCTGGGTGAAGAAGAATCAGCCACTGTATTATTAATCACTCAAGAGGTAGACAGGAAATATCAACTCTCTCCAAGAAGAGAACCACTGAAATTAGCTAGGCTCTGCACCCTCTACGTTTCATGGCCCTCCACTCCATCTTGTGCCTTAGCCTACGCTCTCACCGCAGCCCTCGGCACCATTCCGAAGGTCATCAGAAAAAAAATCAAGAGTCAGAAAAACCCGCCTAGNGAGTCAGAAAAACCCGCCTAGTAACAGTTGAGTAACAGTTATAGTTGAGTTGGAGCTTGAATTTTACCCAGTGACAATCACATTGGCTGAGGAAACACAGGAAACACTCCTTTGTAGCTAGTTGAGACTCACTTAGAGAGAAGTGTCACAATCTATGACAGGGATGAGGGGATGAGGGAATAGGCAGGTGGCTACACCCTGACCCTTGCTGCTGTTTGACTGGCAGAGCTGGCATGCCCGGCTGTCTTGACTTAATATCCCTGAAAAACTACAGCAGCCTGAAGCTGCCGAGAATCGGACCCTGCAGTTTAACAGGGATGAAATCTGGGCCTAATGATACGCTACACAGTCACGA
>NW_023199696.1:0-951 GCF_002007445.2 Ailuropoda melanoleuca
AATAAATGTCTCTATATATCTATGCATCTGATTGGCCGAGCTCGAGTCAGGTGTCTGAATCCAGGACCCACACTGATACCAGCAGAAGCTCTGCCAGAGGTCAAACTCCAGATCGGGGCTGGAGTGAGAGAGGTTGCTTCTTGGAGAAAGGTTATCAGGGAAAAATCAGGAGTAGGAAGGGTGGCATGAAGAATTCTTTTTAAAAAAATTAAAAGCGAACTTGTATGGTATTTGTCTTCCTCTGACTGACTTACTAGGCAATGCTACAATTCAGCAAGGAAAAGATGGGGGTCATCCAATACAAAATCCACCAGGAAAAGGCAAACTCTGGGACAGTTTAGGGGTAAAAGGATAAAGAGAAAAAGTAATGTAGAAAATCAGGTGAACGTATAATACATACAGATGTTATCATATATATGCTCAAGGACCACACAACAGCTGAGCATCCCAAAAAGCCAGAGATGGACCCGGAAGGGACAGCATGGATGGACTCCTTCTTTTAGGGCGGAGTTTCTCAGCTTTGGCACTAGTGAATGTGCAGTGGGTCACTCTCTGAGGTGGGGCATCCTGGGCACCGTAGGGTGTGGGGCACGGCCCCTGGTCTGCACCCTCCATGTGCCAGTAAGATGTCCTCCTCAGTGTGACTGCCAGAATTGTCCTTGGTTGTAAACTACTGCCATAGATACATAGATAGATAGACAGATCGATAATTGNAGATAATTGATAGATGGATAGATAGATGATAAAAGATAATAGATGATGGATAGATAATGGATGGATGGATGGATGGAAGATAGATAGATACATAGATATATAGATGATGGTTACATGGATAATAGGTATCTGATGAATGGATGGATAGATTCCTACATACATAGACCAATAGATAAATTATTGATGCATTCATGATCGATAAATACATAGATACATAGATGATGGGTGGATGGATGG
>NW_023199697.1:0-240 GCF_002007445.2 Ailuropoda melanoleuca
ATATCAGCAATGACCAATTGGAACCTAAAATGTAAAGCACAATACCATTACATTAGCACCGAAAGAAGGAAAGAAAGAAAGAAAGAAAGAAAGAAAGAAAGAAAGAAAGAAAAAGAAAGAAAGAAAGGAAAAGAAAACTATCAGTTGAGAGAAATTCCACAAAATATCTAAATAGCACTCCTTAAAGCTGTCAAAGTTACCAAGAACTAGGAAAGTCTGAGAAACTATCACAGCCAAGAG
>NW_023199697.1:428-723 GCF_002007445.2 Ailuropoda melanoleuca
AGGGCAACTTAGGTACTTGTTATAGGAGGATTCTCTCTACTGTTTTCATAATTTCTCAATGAATCTAAAACTGTCCTAAAATAAAAAGATTTTTCAAAAGAATGGTAGGCTTAGAAATAGATAAGATTATATTATAAACTTTGTAAAGCAGCATATTTCCTTAAGAGTGCTCTGTTGAACAACGGAAGCAAGGGCCTTGCCCCAGCATCCTGTTGTTCTAACTTGCTTCAAGGTTGCTGCCCTTAATAGGAGAAAAGGTCAGAACATCAATGCCCGCCCCAAGAGTCAAGATTAT
>NW_023199698.1:0-797 GCF_002007445.2 Ailuropoda melanoleuca
ATCTCTCTGAACCTCTTTTTCAGAGAGAAAGAATAATCATAATGTCAATTCCAATCTCAGAGTACAATATGAAGATAATAAATCTACCCATCCAGTTGATCGCTCAGAGGATCAAATGAGATTAAGATCAAACCTGTAAAGCTATCTATAAATGTGGGTATAATAAAATTAGTTTGAAGGTATGAGAGTACATGAAAAATGTGTGATGCCACTCAAATATTATATATCACTTTTCGGGCTCATTTTGTCTGTTCATGTGTTTATCAGCACTCCACACTCAGAGGGACAACTTTCAATAGAATTTCCTTTTTCATTGATAGGGTGAGTGGTTTCCCTCTTCGAGACTACAGTCGCCATCCTACCTTGCATAGAAGCCATATAAGNTAGAAGCCATATAAGTGAGGGATCTGGGGGCACTATGCTGGGCCAAATTATATCCATGGAGAGACAGCAGATAATCCCCAGTAAGGTTCCTAGCAAACAGGTAAAAACTGCCAACGTCAATTTTTTTATGTCTTTCTTCACGTCTGTTTATGGCTCCTCTTGTTCTCCTGGGTCTCTCTATGGCTGATTCTGTGTGTGAATCCTTGAATGTTTTTATTGTGGGCAAGTCTGTATACTTAGAACTCTGTCTACACAAGTAAGTGTCATTTGTGTCTGTTTTTACATTAGTCTTTGCGGGTGTCGTGTATCTTTTTTTAAGAAAGATTTTGAGAGAGAGGGAGGGGCAGAGGGAGAAGCAGGCTCCCCGCTGAACAAGGAGCTCAATGCAGGGCTCCATCCCAGGACCCTGAGAT
>NW_023199699.1:0-647 GCF_002007445.2 Ailuropoda melanoleuca
GCAGAGACCATCAGGGAGGCCCCGCATGGATGGACAGTTGGACAACCGGTTGGGAAGCAAGAGGGCCCGTCCGGACCCTCACGTTGTGCCCCCCACCCTCCCACACAGGGACAGCATCCATGTGCAAGACTCCATCTCTGGAGGAAAGGTCCGGTTGGCCAAGCCCAAGCTGAGCCCTGCCTGGTTACCCCTGGGTCGAGCCCTTCAAAGTGGTCCACAAGAATACACATACCAAGACTGAACATAATGAGGGATCCCTAAAAGGCAGACCAAGTGCTATCCAAAGACAGGACGGAATTCAGGAGACCAGAAAACGGCCACCCTCCTTTCCCTCTTCCTCCTCCTCCTTCGAGTCAGTGGGCTCAGCGACCATGATAATGTTACTTTTCACGCTAGAGATGCGGTTTCTCACCAACTACACCCACCTGGTTCATGTTATATTTAGCNGTGTTATATTTAGCTGTGTTCTCAGTTATAAAGGAGGGGAGACATTGCAGAAATCAAACTCCTGCAAAATGCGGGATGTCTCCTTCCCTTGTAGTATTATGTTCCCTGGGTCCTGTGTTAAAGCCACATGTTCCCAATTTGGAATGGGGGTGGGGTGACTAGCCCTTCCCCTGGTCCCCCTCCGAGGGCATCCTGGCAAA
>NW_023199701.1:0-1023 GCF_002007445.2 Ailuropoda melanoleuca
ACTATGAAGTCATTGCTTACTGGTCACCTGTTGATTAGACAGAGTTTGCCTTAAAACACCTGGAGCCCATATAAGTCCCAGTCTTTGCAAAGGGCTCTGCATTAATGCTGGAACAGGCCTTGAACACTCAGCCAGGCAGTTGACATTTCTACCTTATCCTTCACTTCCTGCTTGTACAGAGCCTCAACGTCAATCCGAACTTAGGGCTTTCCCAGATCTTTCCCGTCTGTGCGCACAGCCCGTGTATGCACATGGCCTTTTAGATTCTCAGGGACACGTCAAAGCTTTTAAAGGCCTTATAGGCATCTCAGACCTAACTTTCCCTTTTAAGCTTTTTGGTTAGTTCATTGTTTTCTTTTGTTTTGTTTTGTTTTGTTTTGTTTTGTTTTTAGCAGGACATTGTTATAATTTTGTCTTTGGAGACCAGGACTTGACAGTACAGTTCTTTTTCCCAAAAAATAATTCCTAGGAATTATTTTTTTATTAATTTTTTTAATTATATTATGTTAGTCACCATACAGTACATCCCTGGTTTTTGATGTAAAGTTCAATGATTCATTAGTTGCGTATAACACCCAGTGCACCATGCAATACGTGCCCTCCTTACTACCCATCACCAGCCTATCCCATTCCCCCACCCCCCTCTGCTCCGAAGCCCTCAGTTTGTTTGCCCCAGCAACCTCAGACAACCATGAAATTAAGCAATTGCCTGTAACTGTTTTTGGCTAGTGCGCCCAGAGAGGCACTGGTGAGTTCTGACCCAAGTCAAATAAATACAGCAAATGCGATCCTCTAGGGAATCACCAGACATGTCATATAATGACAGTTCTTTGGGAACGGGGCTTTGAAGTAGCTCCAGCCCCATTCTACCTCCTCAGGTGGCTGCCAGATGGCTGGTCTTTACCATGACTTGGGGCGGTTAGTTTTCAGAACTACTCTGGAGCTAGAGAGTAGGGAATGGGACTAGGGCAAATTAGAATGCCGCAGAACGTGCATTCTTCCTGAGATTTATCTGTTTTTCTT
>NW_023199702.1:0-636 GCF_002007445.2 Ailuropoda melanoleuca
ATTGCAATTGTACAAATTATAATACTATAGTGTATCGTTAAAGTAAAAACTGCATCCCATTACAACAGTTATGCATTAGTTTTTGAAAAACCGATATGTAATAATATAAATGTACAGAAACTGATTAGGGGAAAATCATTCATCTTTGTCATCAAAGTTTTTGTTCATAAAAGAAGTACACTTGGAGAAAAACACACATATACATATAAATAAAAAACAAAAAACACACAGATACAAGTAAGTAAAGGTCATATTGCTAACTCTCAAACTGTATTAAGGTGCGTATAGGTACCTCAGTTTATTTAAAATTTTATAATTAAAACTATAATTTTACATTATTTTCAACTTATTTTAAACCTTGTATATTTTCATGAATTTATTTTAGAAATTGTCTAACGTCNATTGTATATTTTCATGAATTTATTTTAGAAATTGTCTAACGTCCTGCTTATATATTTATGATTATTGATTGATAACATTTTAGAGATGCTTATTAGTTTTTTGGAAGAATGTAAAATAGTTCTGCTGAGTGAGAAAATTTTATATTTAAATTAGCATTTCTTTCATTAATACTACAGTGGAAATTTCTTCTGTATCTTAGCAACTTTTATTTCTTGTTTTACAATTTATTATTTC
>NW_023199703.1:0-7868 GCF_002007445.2 Ailuropoda melanoleuca
AGGACAGGGTAGTCAAAGAAGGGTCAGACTTCACCAATGCCCTAGTACCCAGTGACTCCAGTGGAGATGGGACTATAGAATGTGTTGTACCCAGGCTGCCTCTGTGGCTCAGGAGCTAAGCGTCTCCTTCAGCTCAGGTCCTGATCCCAGGGTCCTGGGATTGAGTCCTGCAATGGGCTCCCTGCTCAGCTGGGAGTCTGCTTCTCCCTCTCCCTCTGCCCCTCCCCTACTCGTGCTTGCTCACTCTCTCTTTCTACCTTAAATTAATAAATAAAATATATTTTTAAAGTGCATTATACCCATATATAAACTTTCTTAAAACTGAGATCTTACACTATGTATCATGTATGCTTTAGTCTCATCACTTAATGTTGATTCGTAATTTTTCATGTCATAAAGTATTCTTTGTAATCATTATTTCTGTTGTTGCAAAATATCATCTTAGGGATGCATCATAACTAATTAAACCATTCACTTCTTGGATATTTAGGTCAATCAAGTCCTACTTTTTTTTTCCTATTATAAATAATGCCCAGTGAGCATCCTTATACATATATCTTTGATCATCATCTCTGATCACTTCCTTGTTTGGATTTCTAGATATCAGGTAACTGGGTCAAAGAGGATGATCTTTCAAGTCTGTTGCAACATACTGAAAGTTGTCCTCCCTTTAGAACTCACCCCTTTATACTTCCAGTGGCAGAGCATGTGAGTACCTGTCACACAATAAGTTGCCAACATTCTGGCTGTGATATTTATGGGAAAAAACATTTTACCCAATTAGCCAGGGCACATGAACTAATAGAACTTAACCATCTGCTGAGAAGAAATTTGAGAAATTTGGTTTAAACATGGTTAAGCTGATTGCACTTGTCACAGATGGGGCACTGCCAAAAAGGGCAAAAATTGTTTTCAATGTTTTATTTGCATCAGGAGAGAAGAGTTGAGCACCCCAGACTTTCAGAAAAAGGGTTCTTGGTATAAACTAGTTGTGTTGAGTCCTCTGTGGTTTAATGGAGGAACAGAGCAAGATCTCCAATTTTACTCATGCTTAAGCCCTTAACTGGTATTTATTTATGGTGTATTTTGAAGAAGACAAAGGAGGGTATGGAACCCTAGTTTATTTTAATGATATCAGATTACTTGATTGTTTGAACTTATTAAAGAACTAAAATAAAAGACTTCATGCTAAATGACTCTAACTAAAGGACTCCATTTTGGTAGGTCCCTCGGTGTCATTAAGATTAGTTTTTCTTAGTGATATGACAAATACCTAAACATGTTGAGCCTGAAACTGTAGGAAATGAAACAAGGCAGTTGCTAACTTGTTCAAGAAAGTGAAGACATTTAGATTGAACATGAGGCCTGGAGTTTCATTCTCCAGTACTCATAAGAATAACAAATTTGAGAATTCTAGAGTCAAGATGTAGAAATAGAGTGAGAGTTTCAGAAGAGATTCACAGATTATGATACCAATGAACCTAAATATCCAAAGTCATTTTTGCAGTGCAGATTTCAGGATGTGCCCAAATTAATATGTATCTCTTCTCTTAGGTTTAAGAGGAAGTGATTGACATAAACGTTAACTATGTCCAGTAAAAAGTCACAGTATCCCTAAAATGGAGTATGCAGGTATATAAATCTCATAACTATTTGAAAATTTATGTCAATGTAATGAAACACGAGGCATGCCTCTTTTTAGGAAAATATGTAAAAAGAAAGCTAAATATCACAATTGACATAAGCCTGGAATTAGAATTGAGGTGTTCTCTGATTTCTAAACACAGCAGTTTTCAAAATAGTTCAGCCCGATAAAAACCTATATACTCACCGAGTTGATCAAAATAGGTCAATGACTAATAGTAGGCTGAAAACTGGATATTTCTTTCCTAATTAATAAATATGGTTAATTTTTTCCAAAACATTTTCATTACACTTTAATACATCTTAATTAGATATTTTTGAACAGCCTAAAGTCTTCACTTCCCATCATTGTATTATAGAATGTAATATGTATTGGTAATATACGATGATAGGTACAAGCTTTTGAGTGTGACAAGTCTAGTCCCAAACCTTGGCTCCATCAACCCATATAGTTCTCTCCTAGGCCTTTAATGTACAACATGACTTGGCTAGGCCTGTCTTTCCAATCTCACCTCCTATAGCATTCCTCCTCACTCACCATGCTCTAGCCACATAGGCTCCTTGCTGTTTTTCAAACACCTCAAGCTCGTTACCATTCACATCCTTCATCGTTCCCTTGTTCCCTCTGTTTGGACTGCTTTTCCCCCATATCGTCACATCATTTGCTCTCTCATCATTCTGGTCTCTCTTCAAATGTCACCTCCACAGAGAAACCTTCCCTGACCACTCAATCAAAATAGCTCCCACCTTCAATCACTCACTATTACATTAATACATTATGCTTTTTTTCTTTCACCATCTAAAATCATAAATTCTATATAATTATTTGCCTTTTTATTTATTGACTATCTTCCCCACTGTAAGCTCTATGAAAGTAGGATCCTACGTGTTTTGTGCCCTGCTGTATCTCCAGCAGCTAGAATATCTTTTTTTTTAAAGATTTTATTTATTTGACAGAGAGAGACGCAGCAAGAGAGGGAACACAAGCAGGGGGAGGGTCAGAGGGAGAAGCAGGCTTCCCGCTGAGCAGGGAGCCCAATGCGGGCTCAATCCCAGGACCCTGGGATCATGACCTGAGCCGAAGGCAGACACTTAACAACTGAGCCATCCAGGAAGCCCTAGAACATCTTCTGACACAGAGTGGATGTTTAGTAAGTAATGTTGAATGAATGATTAAAATAATGAACAAACAGACAAAAGCTATGACAGCTTTATGTGCAGGTATTTGGGGTGTACAAAGAAGGTGCACCTAATCTAAGCTTGCAATTGAAATGGGGAATGATCTAGCAGATTTCCCAGAGGATATAAAATGTGAACTGAGTTTTCAAGGACAAGTAGGGAAGAAGGGAAGGATCCTAGGTAAAGAAAACAATAAAAGATGTAAAGAGCAGAGAATAAGAGAGAGCATAGCTTGAATACTCAGGAAATGCAGGTAATCTGGGATGACTCCACAATAAGATGAAAACAAGAGAAAAATGGTTTCTGTGTGGTTGCTTGCAGGAGATGAGTAGAGTCTCTGAAGTCCTATAAGTAATTTGAACCCTAAAGGTGCTAAAAATGTCCTCTGTCTAAATGTCCCCAAAGGTGATCAAAATAATCTGGACTTTCCTTCCAGTAGAGTTTCTGGTGATACAGGAAGTTAAAAACATTTATTGGGGGGAGTCCTCTTCTTTAAAATTTACCGTGTGTGCTCTGTCCACCTCCCTCCCATACCCACTCTCCAACTAAGACCTGGCAGAGACCTGGGCCAGCCACTCTTTAGGACATCCAACAAGATCTATAACCATACACCAGCTTCTGATAGGATTAGAGATAGATTCTGTATGGTAAATGCATATCACATAGCCGTATTTAATAGCACCCAGTAATTGCTGCTGTTGCAATATGTGTCTTAGCTGATGTCTTAAATAGTAGTCCTCCTCCAACAATAAATTGATTGCAAAAGACACAATTTCACATATGTATATTTTCATGGTTCCTACAAATGTCAGTTTAAGAGTCACACGTCCTCTGTAGTTGGAGGAAGAAAGAGTACATGTTGCTTTGCAGCAGGTCCAAACACAAAACCACATCCATACCCCAAGGAGTTTGTAATCCAAAAGCAAGAGTGGGTATGCTATGGAACACTGCAGAACAATACCCACACAATACAGGCAGATGGAGCCACATATGGCCACCACAGCTGGAATGCTTTGTAAACGATCCCCAAACCATTACTGGTCTTTGAACATTCCCCAGTTCAAAGTACAGAACCCCATCTATTATCAGCAAACTCTGAAAAGCCAAATGAGACATTTAAAGTAGCCTTGAGTAAAGGTTATATTCCTAAAGTGTGCAGACCTGAAAAATAAAGCTTTCTGATGAGAAGTGGACGATGGCCCACTCTTAGTGGTAATACTTTCTGTATCCTTGTTATCAGAGGCAGATACAATTCATTGACTTTTCCTGATAAGATGCCACTAACCAACACTTACATAAGGATCTTAGATAAATGTCTTCTAAGGGCAAATAGGAAAGAGTGAAGGAATTATTCACTTGGCCTATGTTCATCGACCATTTAAACCCTAGTGCTTTTAGTGCCTATATTGTTGCTAACATTAGGGAATAATAGATAGACATGTAACTGGAATGTGCTGGAAAGAGCATTGGTACTAGAGTCAGATCAGTTTTTGATTCCCATTAAGCCACCTCATCTTTCAAAGCTCTGCTCTTTCTAACTGCAAAATGGGAGTAATTAATTGTATCTACTTCACTAGACTGATAAAAATTAAATGAAATAGTATATATTAAGTCATTTCCTAAATTAGAAAGCAGTATACAAATATTAGAGCTTGGGGCGCCTGGGTGGCACAGCGGTTAAGCGTCTGCCTTGGGCTCAGGGCGTGATCCTGGCGTTATGGGATCGAGCCCCACGTCAGGCTCCTCTGCTATGAGCCTGCTTCTTCCTCTCCCACTCCCCCTGCTTGTGTTCCCTCTCTCGCTGGCTGTCTCTGTCTCTGTCAAATAAACAAATAAAATCTTTAAAAAAAACCAAATGTTAGAGCTTATTAGGTAATATTCATTGTGTTCTCCTCAATCCCTATGAAAGCTCTTTGAACAAACCTGCAAGCATTTTGTTAGTTTTTTTAAAAATAAGTTTGACTTTTTAGAATACTTTTTTTTAAGTTTATTTATTTATAATCTCTACACCCAACATGGGGCTCAAATTCTAACTCACAACCCTGAGATTTAGAGTCACATGCTCCACTGACTGAGCCAGTCAGGCACTCCTAGAACACTTTTAGACTTACAGAAAAATTGAGAAGCTACTATATGGAGTTCTCATATACCCTACACCCAGTTTCCTTTTTATTAACATCTTAGATTAGCATAGGATGTTTATAATTAATGAACAAATATTGATACACTATTATTAACTAAAGTCCAGAGTTATTCAGATTTCCTTAGTTTTACCTAATGTCCATTTTCTTTTCCAAGATCCCATGCAAAATACCACATTACATTTAGTTGACATGTTTCCTTAGTCTACTTGTGATTGTGGCATGTTCTCACACTTTCCTTGTTTTTAATGACCTTGACAGTTTAGGAGAATATTGCTCAAGTATTTTGTAGGATGCCCCTTCATAGTGATTCATCTGATGTTTTTCTCATGATTAGACTGCAGTTATGGGTTTGGGGAGGATGACCATGAGGTAAAGTGCCACCTTCATCACATCATATCAAAGGTACGTACTATCAATATGATTAATGACATTGATGCTGACATTGATCACCTGGCTGGGATAAAGTTTTATGCCTCTTTCTGTACTATATTCTTTGGAGGAATTTGTGATGTGAGGCTTGCTCTTAAGGGATGGGGAGTTCTACTCCCTCTCTCAGTTTGTTTTTACCAAATAAAAGCAGCATTTCCATGGGACAGAGCTTGGCCACTTGCAGTAGGGGAATGTTGGGGCTATATTTCCAAAGAGCCAATATGAGCTCACTGTTCTTTAGAAGAAAAACTACAGTGAGAGTAATTTCCTACTCCTTTCCTTGAAAATCATAGTCAGTTCCCATTTATCCTTCAAGACACTTTTTACCTTAGGGGAAAAATGTTTACTTTGTTGGATTGGACGTTGAATGCTTGAGGGGGCCTGTCCTCTTCATATAGTGCTATTTTTACCTTCCTCATTCTACTTTATTATCTGTACCTTTTTTAAAAGGAGTGTTCATGCATTCATTTATTCTTTTAGATTTTTCCACCATGCTACTTCAAATATGTTGCCTGTATAATTTTCTGAGATAAAATTTAGAATCCAAGCTTCTCTTTGAGGGAACATTACCTTTGAAATTCAGGGAAGCATCAGAATCAAAGTGAAATCTACAATTTACCTCTTTACAACAAACTCTGGAAAGACAAAACTAACAAGATACAAAAGGAAAAACCTGTTTCCAACTGATAATAAAGATGCTGTAATGAGTAAAAATAAAACACGAGAAAGTCAAGAATAAATGTCACTTGGTTTACAACAGTTGCGTTTCCCTAAACTCAGCAATGTGAGCCAGCCAAAGTACCTAATCTCAAACTTCTGATTCACCCTTTCCAGGACAAATTTCATTTCTCAAATACTAGTCTCTACAGTAGAATAAAAACACCATATATGTACAAATACACGAAGTGATGGGGTGTTTGGATGGCTCAGTGAGTTGAGCGTCCAACTCTTGGTTTCGGTTCAGGCTGTGATCTCAGGGTCATGAGATGGAGCCCCATATCCCGCCCCAGGGTCTACACTCAGGAGGGAGTCTGTTTGAGATTCTCTCCCTCTCCCTTTGCCCCTCCCCCAGCTCATGCTCGCTCTTTCTCTCTCTAAAATAAATAAATGAATAAATCTTAAAAAAAATAGAGTGAAATCTGACATGAAGAATTTAGATAGGTTAAACCAAGTCATTAATATTTGTTTTAAAAGAAAGTCATATAGAGGTAACATTTTTCTAACAACAGTCTCGTAGATACACAACTCTTGCCATCTTCCCTATCAAAAATATTCACCCACCTAGAAAAGAAATGTAACATTTGGCTACCATACCTATTAAGGCAATTTATTTTTTGACAAAAAGTAACAAAGATTAAAATTTCCTTGGTTATAGTACAATACAGTATAAAGGAAAGAATATTAGTTTTGGAACTGGAAAGACCTCATATCAAAGTCTAACCTCACCACTTACTAATGATATGACCTCTCGTGAGTTAACTTCCCTGAATCTCAGTTTCCTCGTCTATGAAGACACACTAGCCTGACCTTACGAGTTGTTATGACAATTCCATATAACGTAGGTTAGAAGCATAGCAAAAAGCCTAATTAATATAACCAAGTTCTGAATTAGAAAGAGAGAGAGTGGGACACCAGGGTGGCTCAGTTGGTTAAGCATCTGCCTTCAGCTCAGGTCATGATTCCAGGGTCCTGGGATGGAGCCCCACATAGGGCTCTCTGCTCAGCGGAGAGTCTGCTCTCCCTCTCCCTCTGTGTTCTCTCTCTCTCTCAAATATATAAATAAATAAATCTTTAAAAATAGAGAGAAGGAAAGAAGATACTATTCTGATCCCCACAGAGTTTATAATCTAGTAGAAGAAATGGAGATTAATCAAGGAATAATTTTTAAAAAGTAACATTATCAAAATAATACATTCTACAGAGTGACTTAGAAACAGGTAAGCTACCCTAAGAAAGCAATGTTTGAGCTAAAATAAATCACTAAAGGAGTTAAAAGAAAGGTAAGCATTAACTAAATCAAATCCTGAGGAAGAGCAATGAAGACAAAGGGAAAAGAATGTGCAAAACTCCCATGGTGGGGAACATGGTGGGGCACACGATGGATCTTTCAGGGATTGAAAGGATGCAGGTTCCAGGAGCAATACATGGGAGAGGTGGCAAGAGCCAGGATAAGCAGGGCCTTGTAGAACACCTTAGGGATTTTGGTCCTTGCCCTACAAATAATGAAAACCTTTGAAAAGTTTTGATCAGAGCAGGAACATAATCACATTTTTAAGAAGGCATGAGGCTGCTGTAGGAAGAGACTATAGGGGCAGGAGAAGAGACAAGAGGGGAAGGCAGCAAGCTAAGCAGGGGCTGACAGAAGGTCCAGAAGAGGAAATGTAGGCACAGAACAATCAGCAAATGATAGAGCCAGAATTGGCAGGTCCATCTTCCCCCCGAAGTTTGTTTTCTAGCCCTATATGTTATAAT
>NW_023199704.1:0-664 GCF_002007445.2 Ailuropoda melanoleuca
ACTGTTCAACCACACATCCCGCAGGAGAACGTCCAGGGAGATGCTCCCAGGCGGGGGTCTCAGAGCCACACCCCACCCAGTCCTCAGGTGCACGACGTCACAGCAAGGACACAATCCCCAGGCTCAGCCCTCCCCTGACAGAAAACCCCACCAGAACTCTTGCCGCAGCACCAAAGGTTGACCCCCGGGAAGCTATGTGAGTGGCTGTGTCCTGAGTTAGGCTTTGAAGNTCCTGAGTTAGGCTTTGAAGGGTCCTCCATCCGTTGCTAGGGTGACAAATGCAGCGTGCTCCCTCACCCAGGACTCCCCAGCAGGACACCCTCCTGCAAGGGCAGGCCATTCCTACCCCTCCCAGAGTGACTAGCCTCTCCCAGCCCCCATGATGGACCCAAACTATGAGGGGAGGAGGAAAGGCTGCTGGCCACCCCCAGGCCCTGTGTGTAGGGTGCACTGACAGTGAATAACCCAGACCTCCTGAGGGAGGGACAGGACCCTGTGGGAGCTGGGAGACCCTGGTGGACACAGGACACAATCCCCATGACAACATGCTCTCTAGCCCTGGCCTCTGCGCCTTTGCTACGTCCAGACCCCCATCTTTTCCGACCTGTGTCCTGAGGTTCTCTCCAGGGTGTGGTCACAGGCAGGTCTTTCTGCCACATGCAGA
>NW_023199705.1:0-566 GCF_002007445.2 Ailuropoda melanoleuca
ATCATTCTAATCAGCAGTGCTTGACGCTGGGGGCAGCTTCTCCGAACTCAGACTTTAATTGTCTCTGGCTCTTGGGAGCTCTCCTAGTAGGAATCTGTGCCAAGCCATCAGAATAATGATGATGGCCATTGTCTTACGTTTCGTTTAAAGTTCTCTAGCCTGGTAATGATCACCTGGCCAAGAGAGAGACTTACCCTGTTGGACATTTGTAAATACCTAGTTTGAATTTAGAAATCTGGGCAACCCATCCAATTAAAGCCTGGCTCTCGCGGACCTGCCTGAGGACCGCATTGATTGCTGAAATCAGTTGACTTGGAAACAGAACGGCTAGAACATCTTCTAGGAAGCGTATGTTGGGTGGGTGCGGCATAGAAACNATTTAGGAAGCGTATGTTGGGTGGGTGCGGCATAGAAACTGATTGAAGAAGGCATGCGAACCTTAAAGATTTCAGATGGTTTATAATTTATCTGTAATGGGAAAAAGACTTTACAACTGAGATAATATCTTGGGATAAATTTGAAACCACCAGCCGTATTATGGATGTGTTTGTGGATATATGTGAATT
>NW_023199706.1:0-1400 GCF_002007445.2 Ailuropoda melanoleuca
AAGCACTCTTAAGCACCAGATCAATGAATCTTCACATGCAGAAAAGTCTGTGTATGCACACGCAGACCTAGCACACAGCCAGTGCCCCAACTGGACCTCCTGAGTAGCTTCCAGGTATCATTCCTTGAAGAAAAGGCACTATCCTGACTTCTAACTGCATAAATTCATTTTGTCTATTTTTGTGCTTTATATTAAGAGAAGCATTATAGTTTGCACTCTTTTGCGTTTGGTTTCTTTAATGTTATGTTTCTGTGGAATTTGTCTAATGAATATGATTTCAGAGAGTTCATTCTCATTGTGTGTAGATAATAGAATATTACCTATTCTGCTGTTGATGGGCATTCAGATGGTCTGAATAAATTTAAAATAAAAAATGTTTTATTGAACCTTTTAAATTATGGGTTTAAAAATTCACATTAAACAGAATACTATGTATGTATTAAATATTTTTTGGAAAGGTTTTGGGGGGAATATATCAAATATTAACCCTTAATTCTGCCTTCAATTATTATTATTTGCCTTTGTTTTTAATTGTCTTTCTTCTATCTATACTTTCCAAATTTCTCTAGTTAATAACTATTTGTTCAGTACTCAAAACAAACAAACAGAAACAACCTCATGAAATTAAAGACTTAAGCTTTGCCAAGTTAATCTGGCCATAAATTATTGTTACTACTAATATTTGATGACTCACCAAGCCAAGTCCATGGCACAGGGCAAAACCAACTTTTTGAGTTGATGAAAGCCAGTGAACAAAGGATTTCTGTGCTGGTCCATGTAACTAAAGGTTTACTGATCATTCTGAGTTCAGTTTGCTGAAGAAAAGTAGATCATTAGTCAAATTCTCCAGTCTACTTATTATAAAAGGAAAATCTGTTCTTAAGTTATCATAATGTAGCATATGGAGAAAAAGCAAAGGCCCACCAAACAAACAGCAGATGAAAGTTGAGATTCTGTCGCAATGCCAGCAGCAGCTTTGGCTATGTGGATGCCATTATCACAGAGTTGCTTCTCTTCAAGAAATGGTACCAAATATTTACAGGGCTTAATTTCCCAAGCCCTCTTTTTTTTTTTTTTCAAGGAGAGATCAGAATATTTTCCTTTTCCTTGTATGTCTCTTCGTAAATACCATTTCTCCAACTTCTCTTCACTCTTAGATTGTTTATTAACTTCGTTCTGCAGCCTTAGTATGGAGGCTATGTCTACACATTGGACAGCGGACACGGCATACACTACTTCTTATGAACCTTCTCTTCTTATGAGCACACAGGTCCTTTCAAGTCTATTCCAATAATCNCCTCTTTTTTTTTTTTTTCAAGGAGAGATCAGAATATTTTCCTTTTCCTTGTATGTCTCTTCGTAAATACCATTTCTCCAACTTCTCTTCACTCTTAGATTGT
>NW_023199707.1:0-967 GCF_002007445.2 Ailuropoda melanoleuca
TCTATGGCATGCATTTTCCACAGGGCAATTTTCAGCCACTAATATCAATTATTTTTAGGAATTTACACCCATTGGGGGAAATAAGACCTAGGCATAAAAAGAAAACCTACATTTCAAACTAATATTTGGTTGGTCCACAACTACATATGCCATAGGATTTCAGGAAAAACTTCTATGTTCACTGTGAGCTGAAGTGGTTGGGAAAAACACTGTTTTAGTTTCATGTCTGAAAGAATTCAAAATCTATGTTGGAACTGGCAGGCAGTGCTCATGGATGTTTGTGGACATACCCAGTGAGTGTGTTCGTTGAGGGAATGCGTTACCACCCCTACCACTGTTCAGCATGCAAACATGAATAAGACACCCTGCCTTTCCTATAATTAAGGGGGGAAGTCTCTATGACTTTTCCATTTCTAGAATTCTATGACCCTAGAATTCTTCCTGGACATTAGAGTATCAAAAATAAAGAACAAGATCGGGTTTAAAAGATCCAAAAAAATGAGTTATTTAGTGTTCTAAAGATCTGGGCTAAACCAAAGACCACTCTCTTTGGTGTACTTGGGCTGGTGAGTTTTTGTGCTCAAGAGTTAGGTTCATTCTAAAATGGGATAGGCTGGTGATGGGTAGTCCCAAGAGTTAGATTCATTCTAAAATGGGATAGCCTGGTGATGGGTAGTAAGGAGGGCACTTATTGCACGGTGCACTGGGTGTTATACGCAAGTAATGAATCATGGAACTTTACATCAAAAACTAGGGATGTACTGTATGGTGACTAACATAATATAATAAAAAATGTTATTATTAAAAAATAAAAATAAAAAAATAAAGTCTTTCCACTGTATTTCAAAATTTCTTTTTAATCACTGAGTGGGATACTCACTTCTTTAAGGGAGTCTTTTGTTTCCCTATTAACTGCTTCAAGATGAACAGCAAAACCTAGAGTTTTCTGGTCTTCATTGAAAAGTCA
>NW_023199708.1:0-619 GCF_002007445.2 Ailuropoda melanoleuca
AACGCCGGGATCACGCCCTGAGCCGAAGGCAGACGCTTAACCGCTGTGCCACCCAGGCGCCCCTCAACATACTGTTCTATTTTAAGCTAAACAAACAAAAACTAATACTGCTTTGATATAACAAAACTATTTTTATAAATAGTGAATATTAGAGCTGCCCTCAGGGATGGCTCAGATCTGGAAGAGAATTTGTCTAGACTGATAGGATTTTTGCTTTTTCTGTGTTTGATTTTTGTAGCTTCTCTCTTTCAGCCCCTGATTTTAGGCTGTCTGTCAACTTTTACTTCCTATTTTTAATCTGCTGTGAAGTTGAATAGCAAATACTGGTGGTCTTCAAGTTTTGTTATGTTTGACATTTCTACAATTNAGTTTGACATTTCTACAATTGTTAACTTCCATCAATATACACCAGCCACATGCTTAATCTGGACTTTTCTATCTCAGGTAGTGAGTGACTATTTCTGTGTGGTAATATCACCTGTTAAGAAAGAGCAGAGTTTCTGCAGCTGTGACATCTTTGTATGGGGGGGTTATTCAATTATTTGAACATTTTATTGTGTTTGGCACTTAGGATTTCATTTAGATATCTGAAAACGGGAAAGCAAAAGTGCTGATGCTA
>NW_023199709.1:0-592 GCF_002007445.2 Ailuropoda melanoleuca
AGACTTTGATCTCTGATTTTCTTGAAACCTGCCAGGAGACTTCCTAGGGACTTTGTAGGTAACCATCAGCCCCAGTAAATCTCATCCTCACTTTTCCAACAGGCTTTTGGCTCCTGGACAGCTGGTAACCTGCTCTTACATGCCAGTTTCACCGTAGTCCTGGATATTCCCCACATAAGCAGTCTTTCAATCTATAAATACATAATCCTTTATGTAATTTGTTCAAATTTCCCAGTAAGCCTTGGAAAACAAAAATAAAAACGCACATATACACACAAAAGAAAAAAACGCATTAGCAGTCCGCTAAGCATGAGTGCCTTAGATTCCATAACACCTGGATTCATATCCCAGTTCACCACTTTGTGTGAACTTAGGCAAGGCAATTACTTCTTTGTGTCTAGTTCTCCTTGCTATAGGACNCAGTTCTCCTTGCTATAGGACAGGGTAATGATTAAATGATTTGTTATCAGTAATGTGCTTAAGACAGTGTCTGGTAAGCAGTAGGCACTTACTAACTGCTTGGTTTCTTTATTCTCTTAAGCATGGTACCAGGACTTATCTTCCCCAGGTCTTTCAAGATATGCTGGTCACT
>NW_023199710.1:0-3963 GCF_002007445.2 Ailuropoda melanoleuca
ATGGAGATACGTCAACTATTCCAGACAACCATGTCCTCTGCAAAAACTAGGAATAGATTATTATTGAAGAACGAAGACAACTGATAGTGGAACACAGCTAGCATACTCCACCACCCACTTCCAAAACTACTTCTCTTTAAACATTTCTGTTGGTGATACCATTTAGTCATCAGAGTCAAAAATTGGCACCTCCTTCCTTTTTATCCTGGAAATAAAATTGAAGCCATATTTTCTCTTCGATGAAATAANCATATTTTCTCTTCGATGAAATAAGGTATTTAATTAGATGGTCTCTAAAGTCTCTTTTAAATAGCCCATGGAATCTGACATCAGTTGTCAAGAACTATCAAATCCTTTTAATGGTGTATCTTCTATTGAACATACAATTGAAAAATAAGTCCTGCAGAGCAGAAAGAAGAGCTCCCAATATGTATTTATTAAAATGCAGTTGAAAGCGCCCTAAGCCAGAATTATTAAGGCTTGGAGAGGTATTGCCTACCAGTCAGGAAGTAGGGGAGGAAACTGGCATAACAACACCAAACCTCAGAAAAATGCCAAACTGTGAGCTTGGGTTTAGTATGTAGAGATGAGTTCATTCAGAACAGGCAGTTCTGGAAAATAGATTTTCCAGCACCTGGAAATAGATTTTCTGAAATTGGATTATTCTCTTAACGTTGAAACAAATGTTACTTGTCAGAATATGTCGCTTCTAATACAATAATATAATTTTGATTTAATGATTTGATTATATTTTATTTTGAATTAGTGTCTGAGTATTTACAAATTATTATTTTTACCCTTTTTAAAAAATATAATATGCTTTTGGTGTAAAAGGAAATGGATTACTTTTTTTCTCTATATTCTAGAAAAAATTTAAATAAGAAAGATCTGTTTATCGCTGATATGTAGAATTTGCCCTGAAAGTCTCAGAGTCCAGATTCTTATGGCAATATTTTTAAAGAAATATTGTAATTTCTTCCTTTATAACTTGGTAAGATTTTGAACCACCTCTTGAGTCTATTGTGATCTAAGAGCCTAGAGAATCATCCATTTATGAAGGTTTTTAAGTGTATTATTACATTTTCAATCACCTATAATTGTACTTCATTTCTCTTATATAATATTACATGACTCTGAGTTTTTGTTTTTCTCTGCTCAGGATTGCCATATTTTACATGCATTTTATCAAATCAAAGAATCATATTTTGGATATATCTAGTTCAACTTCACTTGTCTTTTAAATTTATTACTTATATTTTTATCTGTATGAATTAGTTTTGTCTTACTTCAGGTTTATTTTTAATCTTTTTTATGACTTCTTGAATTAAATATTTAGTTCTTCTACCTTAACATTTTTTATTTAATGATAAAAAAGTCAAGCTATGCTTTTGCCTCAGAGTACAACTTTGACCATATGCCTAAAGTTATGTCATATTATTATAAAGTCATTGTTGTTTTTCTACCTAGTCTCTAATTTCACTTTTGATTTCTTCTTTGACCCAACAGTTATTCAGGAAAGAATAAATTTTTTCTAATAACGTTTTTCTTAAATAATGCTATTTTTTCCTCATCTTAGATTCCGCCCCCCCCCCCATTCCTTAGGTAATATGTCTTCTCAAATGTCATTGAGAATGCTTTTTTTTCCCCCTTAAGTTTCTTGGGATAAGTCTTTATAAAAGATTTTGTTCCTGTTCTTCACAGAATTAAATTTATATATTTCCTGATTTGAAATGGATTTTGTCCAAGATTTTACAGGTTATACTTCAAATATTTTAGTGTAAATCATAGAGATATGGCAAGATTTGATAATATCTAAAGATTTTTATTATGATAGACACTCTAGTAAGCCTTACAATTGTTGAAAAGGACTTGAATTTGGGTACACCTTGTAGAAGAAAAGTTTATGAGGTACTTTTTCTGTGTAACAGATGTCTTAAAATCTGCTCTTTTAAACCGCAGGTGATTGTAATTCTTTCTGCTCCTAATGGAATCATAAATTTCTCTTAATGTGTCAGCCTGTCTTATTAAAAAGAGAAAAAATACTTAAAAATTGTGCCATGAGTGTAAAAGCTGAGGTCTGCAGAGTGCGGTGTAAAAGGAGATATCAAAACACAGAAATAATTAAAATGCTTAGCTCGAAAAATAAACAGAGCCTCTTGCAATGTAAGAGAGCAGAGAAAAGAAGTGAGGGAAGTCAGCTGAAAAGGGAAGAGAGACCAAAAGGAATGTAAAGAGGCTTCATGAGAAACATCAGCACCTGAAAAATTTAGAATAGCCTTAAAATTTTTATAAGCAGGGGTGCCAAATACTTAATCTTGAAAATTGTTCTGTTGTTGTATTTTTCTGTCATATTTTTCCTTTCAGTTCCCCTGAAACTTCATTAAAATCAGCTACGTGCAAGAGTCTATAGTGAGTATGTTAGTCCATATTCTTCCTTTGGGTTATAAAACAGAGAAAGAGATATATGGTCTAGAATTCAGACACAGGAAAGCAGAATCTGAGCTTGCATTTCTAGGAATTCACACACATCTTGGCAAGAGCATAAAATTCACATAAATTTTAAATAAATTTCATAGATTCTTACTGATATGACTGTCTTTTTTAAGGTTCTGCATTGTCAATATCCCTGCCTTACTTGACATGCATCCACATCAATAAAAGTTTAGAGAGAAATTAAGGAGACAAGCAAGTTCAATGTGGATACATACTATACTTCTCAAAGCCTATATAAGGTTGAGATTCCCCCCTTACCAACCACTCCATGATTGACCATTGCTTCCAACTTCTGACTGCCACTTCTCATCAAAAGGCCAAGATGAGCTAAGATAGGGATCAAAAAGTTGTCTGTATATTCAATCCTGGATACCCTGGGTAAAAGTTTCCTTTGGGTGTGCTGAATATAGACAGCCCACTTCTGTCTTTCAGTATCCAGTCTCTGCAACAATACATTTTGCAGGATATCTGCCAAGTTCCTGATTCATGGGTGTCAACCTTCCATATTTTATGGGGTTGGAAGAGCTTGTTTCCTATTTTAAAATTTCTTTAGTCATCAGAGAGAAAGACTTCAAGTGCACAGTCTAAATCACTGTTGGAAAAAGAAAGTTATTTTTTTCTAAAGAGGGATGGAATCTACCCAGACTTGCTCTTGGTCACTCACACACGATCCCTCTCACATTCCTCTTTTTCTTTCCAATATACCGTCATGTGATTCATTCAAGCCTTGCAGCCTCGTGTTCAGAATTTGTCAGTAGACTCCCACCTGGTGTTCTGAGCACTAGCCTCTCATTCCTGAATCTTGTCACAAACATAATTCTATTTAAATGCTTTGTAAATTTGTTCCCTGTTCAAATGCCATTGATACCTTCCACAAGATCACAGCCTTGGTACTTGGTAATTCTTTCACTTTAGTTGCAAGTGGAAACAACCATACCAAGGAGACCTATGACCTAAGGGTTAATCTAGACAACCAGTGCAGTGTGTACCTGGAATTATAATCCCAGATGAAGGAGGTCTGCAGAAATCCAGTCACTAGGCTACAGTCAAGAGATTATAGTGAAAAGGGAGTGCACTGATTTAGGCAGAATGTCAGTGTCTGTCTCTAATAAAATCTGACTCCACTTTTTTTTTTTAATGTTTGATTAGTAACATCTTTAAAACCTCACAGCTTCCTCTTCTTTTCATGCACGTATCCGGGCAAACTAAGAAAGCTCTGGTGCTCCCTCCTTTGGCATTGTTGAGAGCTTCAAACTATAAAAATCCTCAGTAGTATGGATACTTTCAGCCCCACCGTACCCCTGAACCACCAAAAAATGCCAACCAGTCTCCCTTCCTTTCTGTTTCAAACCATTTTCAATTTTTGAAAGGTTGCCCTGCTCTCTCCACAGAGCCTCTCTATGTAATTTCTTACACAAATCTCTCTCTCCGTTTTTGGGGTGTGTGTGTGTGTGTGTGTGTGTGTGTGTG
>NW_023199711.1:0-1179 GCF_002007445.2 Ailuropoda melanoleuca
GGCAAGGGGAGGGACTATTTTAGATACTATGGTCAGAAAGGCCTCTCTGAAGAGGGGACAGCTGGGAAGACCCCGAATGCAGGGAGGATGTGGGCCACATGGATATTCACAGAAAGACAGGTCCAGGCAGAGGGGCCAACCTGTGCAAAGGTCCTAAGGTGGGCTGATGCCCAGAGTGTTAGAGGAGCAGTGAGGAGGCAATTGTGGCTACAGCAGAGAGATGGAGGGGAGATGAAGAAAAGGCCAGGGGCAGCAGGAAGGGAAGCAGGCATTCTGTCCACCCTTAAGGGGTCTCTGGACCCTGGGGGCGCCCTGGGGCAAACCTCTCCTCTCTGGTTTCCCAGATACATAAGCAGAGCCAGCACCCCCAGTCCCAGTTCACAAATCTTTCCAGCTGGCTCTTCCCCCTCCCCTTGGAGCCTCCAGGAGGCAAGTGTTCCCTTTACAGCGAGAGAAGCTGAGTCCAGAGATGTCACAGAAGCAGTGGGATGAGGAGGCGCCCCAGCCTTGGGCCTTGGCTGCCGGCCCCGCCAGTCACCACCCGTGCTGCTGCGCTGACAGGGGGCCATCTACACGCAAGCCTGACGCTCAGCGCGGGGAGTTGGAGCTGGAGGTCAGACCAGCAACAGCTTGACTCATCAGTGTCTCCAGAATATCAATAGGGGACACGGGGACACAGCGGGGAGAGGAGGCTTTGGAACTTCTCACTGTGCAAGGGACAGGACGTCCTCCAAGGAGCAGGCCTGACCCATCCGCCCCCTCCCCCTTCTGCCCTGTCACCACCCAGAGTGACCATCTTGTTCCCACCCTGGGAACACAGGCCTGGATGTGCCCAGGGTGCTGGAATTGCTCACCAGAGAGGACCAGAACCAAAGCCCCCAGGGAACCCCATGGAGAGGCCCCTGCCAGGAACTGGCCTGTGTCCTTCCTGCCACATGTACATACCAGAGGTGGGGGAACCATCTGCTGGGTTCAAATCCCACTCCTTCTATTTTTCCAGCTGTGTGACCTCAGGGGAACTACTTAACCTCTCTGATCCTCAGTTTTGCCATCCATATAATGGGGTTGTCTTGAGGGCTAAAGGAGTTAACACGTATGCAGTACTTAAAACAAGAGCTCGTCCACAGGACTCCATCAATANATCTGCCTCATCCCAAAAAGAATTCGCCGCAGTGCCCA
>NW_023199712.1:0-628 GCF_002007445.2 Ailuropoda melanoleuca
AGACCAAGTTCCAAAGGTCAGAAAGAGTATCACATTTGATGTGGACCTTCAATGGTGTAGGAGACTGCTTGAGGTACCAGCAGTAGGGCAAAGACACACTGGCATAAAAGACTCAGAGGAGTCAATTCAGTGAGCCCGGAATTCAGCGTGCATATCTGGCATTAGTGAGAGAGGAAATCATGAAGTTAATTTCCATTTTGCTTATGAAAAGTTTGCAAGCCAGGTGAAACAAGAAAACATTTTCCTTTTGGGGCACCTGGGTGGCACAGCGGTTAAGCGTCTGCGTGGCACAGTGGTTAAGCGTCTGCCTTTGGCTCAGGGCGTGATCCCGGCGTTATGGGATCGAGCCCCACATCAGGCTCCTCCGCNTCTCCCACTCCCCTTGCTTGTGTTCCCTCTCTCACTGGCTGTCTCTATCTCTGTCGAATAAATAAATAAAATCTTTAAAAAAATTTTTTTTCCTTTTATTTATTTTGCTAATTAATTTTGCTGATTTTGCTAATGTCTAACACTAGAGTTATTTATAGAATGGGACCTCCCTTTGTAAGGAAAAGTAACAACCTGGCAAACATCCTGTGCCGATGTGAAAGCATTAGAGAACAGAGCAGCATTGACCCCCTCTCTCTCA
>NW_023199713.1:0-1164 GCF_002007445.2 Ailuropoda melanoleuca
AGGGTCCTGAGATCAAGCCTCCATGTTGGGCTCTGTGCTCAGTGGGGAGTCTGCTCTAGGTTCTCTCTCCCCTTCCCTCTCCTTCTACCCCTTCCCCCCTAAAATAAATCTTTTGTAAATCTTTTTATAAAATAAAATAAAAAAGTTAAAGACTGGGGCACCTGGGTGGCACAGCGGTTGGGTGTCTGCCTTCGGCTCAGGGCGTGATCCCGGCATTATGGGATCGAGCCCCACATCAGGCTCCTCNGCGTGATCCCGGCGTTATGGGATCGAGCCCCACATCAGGCTCCTCTGCTATGAGCCTGCTTCTTCCTCTCCCACGCCCCCTGCTTGTGTTCCCTCTCTCCCTGGCTGTCTCTCTCTCTGTCAAATAAATAAATAAAATCTTTAAAAAAAAAAAAAAGTAAAAGACTAGCCTAGGAAGCACTTTCTGGGAAAGACTGCAACAATACGTAGGAGCATCTCTGTGGGAACAATCTCATAGGGTTGGATTAAGGGAAAATATGCTCTTGGTGCATAAAGCAATGGGATCCACTGGGTCAGCCAGTAGATTTCGGTAAAACTATTTAAGGTCATATTGATAGATGTGAAAGGGAGCAAAATCTGCCATTCCAAAATACACCTGTTTGGTTTAAGGATTATCTTGAGCTGATTATTTCTAAAAAACAGCAGAAATAGAACAATCTCTGAAAGCTGTGTAGATGTTACTTTTCAGATCCTTACACTGACCTCTAAGACATTTACATTTACAAGGGAGACCTGGAGGAGGACAAGGAGTAAATCTTTGGAAATTCTTATCAGTGAAAAAGGCAGTGCTATAAATCTGTATAACAAGCATTCCCTTGTTTACTGTGGTTTTTCTGGAAACCTCCCATTAGAAGCCCTCCCTCCTACCCATCCAGTCCCCCAACATCTTCCTTTGTCTTTATCCAAAGAAGGCATTGAAGGTGATGGTTTGGGCCATTTCAAGGAGTTACTCACTTTTCCAGGGTAAGTCCCATGTATACAGGAGGTATATACGTTATTAAACTTTTGCTTATTTTTCTCCTGATAATCTTTTACTATAGGGAGGCCTCACCAAAAACCTAGAAGGATAAAGGAAAAATTATTTTTCCTCTCTTACATTGTTTGGATAAACTATTTCATCTGTTTGTTTTTAACATT
>NW_023199714.1:0-1834 GCF_002007445.2 Ailuropoda melanoleuca
GGCTCATGCTAGGACCACAACTTCCACCCTCCTAGAGTCCCGATACATCAGAGTCCCAAAGGGGGCTGGGAAGAGGCTCTGTCCCAGTCCCCAGAGGGGAGAGAGGGCACCTGGAATTGCTCCTGGCAGTGGTGTGTCTTCAGGGCAGGGTGTAGACACAAAGCAGAGATGAGAGAGGAAGGAGATGTAACAGAAGGACGATGGTGAAAGTGGAGAACTGGAGAATGTTCTTCCGCCTGCGACACATGATGCTAGCCTCATTTATAATAGTGTTTTCAATAGTAAACGCAGGTAAACAGACTAGAACAATATTTGAACTGATGAGAAGTGGGTGGAGGTGTCTGAGTTTGACTTGTAACAAGGACTAAGAGTTTGGCCAGGTACAGTGACCTACAGAACCGCTTTCGATGGCCCCAGTGGAGGTCCAAGATTATTAGAGTTGATGGGTGCTGTCTCTTTTCTTTGTACTCTCACCGTTGCTACCACAATTTTAGTGACTCACTGGGGATCTGTGGTGGAGAGAGTGAACACCAGACCTCCCAGATTCTCTCTCCTCTTCCACCCACCCCCCAACAAAAAGCCTCATTGTGCTCACTGAACCCTGGTACCATGAATGGGGCCTTTATTCCAGCCACATTTCTGAGTGTGCTGCAAGTTTCCCTAAGTGCAATGGTTTTGACGTCAACTTGCAAAATCATAAAATAGAAGACCTGGAAAGAATTTATGAAATGGTCTGATTCAAATTCATTCGTTTCCTTTCTTTTTCTTGTTGGTAACAGAAAAGAAGAAAAAGAAGATAGAAAAGTCAAGAGACTTGTCCAAGATAAAGCAGTTGGTTGGCCACAGAGTTCATTGATCTGCTACCACCAAATCCAGAAACACTCGACCAAAACTCAGCAGATTATTTTTTTTCCCAGTTTTGTCCTGTTTACATTTCTGTGGGAAAGATAATGGACATACAACTCCATTAAGTGATACGTGATTTTCTCCAGTTTACCTGTCAAGGAAAAGTTTAGAGCTGGAATTCAGAACTCCTCCCCAGCCCCTTGCCCCTCTCCACACCCTCAGTCCAGGGTGAGATTTACTATAGAATGTGTTTGTTCAGTGGGTGGATTTCCTGTTTGAGATTTCTGCCTCTTCATCATCATTGGAGCCAATGGAGAGCCCTGTGTGAGAATGAAGTTGGAATCCTGGCTAGTTAGAAGCATGCATTTTACTGGAGTCTTGGACCTGCAGATTTTACTGCAGTCTAGGACCTGTTTGCCTCAGTCTCTAGGCCAAAGTATGGGGCTCTGTAATTAGTAGTGTCTCTTTATAGGAAGCTTGTTCTAACGTCTCCTCATCTTTGTACCTTGGTTCCTCCACCGGTCAGGTTCTTTCCTTACCTTAGCAGTTGATGTTTGCCATCCACCTCCTCCTTTCCCTCTTCCCCCTCCTCCTTTCTCTCCTTCTCCTTCTTCTCTTTCTCCTTCTTCCTTCTTCTCCTTCCTCGTCTTCTTCTTCTCCTCCTCCTCCTTCTTCTTTCTTCCTCATAGTTTTTATTGAGAAATAACTGACATACATCATTGTATAAGTTTAAGGTGTACAATCATGGTTTAATTTGTGTATGTTGTGAACTGATTACCACCATTGGTTCAGTTAGCATCCATCTTCTCATATGGATACAATGAAAAGAAAAGTAAGAAAAAAAGGCAAAAGGAAAAAGATTCTCCATGTGATGAGAACCCTTAGGGTTTACTCTCTGTGTAACGTAACTATGTATCAGGCATCCTATTGTATGTTATATCCCTAGTGCTTATTTACAACTGGACATTTGTACCTTTTGACCAGCTTC
>NW_023199715.1:0-789 GCF_002007445.2 Ailuropoda melanoleuca
AGGTGCCCCTCCCCTTTGCTATTTTGTTTTGTTTCTTAAGTTCCACATATGAGTGAAATCATATGGTGTTTATCTTTCTTTGTATGGAGTTTGACCCTTATAGGAAGGACAATTGAATGGCTGGCAAGTAACGACATACCATGCCAGGTAGATGATAATGGACATGAAATAGAGAATCAGAAAACTGTGCAGTAGTGCTTTCTTTGTTGGGATGAAGCAAGAACAATTAAAGGGACTAGGATTTACCTCTCTTTATAGCCTCTTCCTGTAGAGGAGGGTGGAACTGGAAATTAACATGTATAATATATAAATAAAAAATTTCATTAGTAATAACAATTTTGTCAAACATGGCCCGGACTGGAGGAGATTATGCTAAGTGAAATAAGTCAAGCAGAGAAAGACAATTATCATATGGTTTCACTCATTTGTGGAACATAAGGAATAGCAGGGAGATCGGTAGGAGAAGGAAGGGAAGAATGAAGGGGGGGTAAACAGAAGGGGGAATGAACCACCAGAGACTATGGACTCTGGGAAACAAACTGAGGGTTTCAGACGAGGGGCGGGGATTGGGGATGAGCTAGCCTGGTGATGGGTATTAAGGAGGGCATGTATTGCACGGAGCACTGGGTATTANCGCAAACAATGAATCATGGAACACCAGATCAAAAACTAATGATGTACTGTATGGTGACTAACATAACATAATAAATTTTTTTTAAAAAAAAGGAGGGAGCTGAAATAGATTGTCTTGGCCTAGTCTGTAATTTTCAGGGGGCAATTAAAAAAATA
>NW_023199716.1:0-789 GCF_002007445.2 Ailuropoda melanoleuca
GCAGGCTCTCCGTGGGCAGGTTCTCCAGCAGGCTCTTCCTGCACAGCTTCAGGCTCTCCGTGGGCAGTTGCGAGGTCACCCACTGGTTCCTGGTCTCCTGCTGAAGTCACTGCAGGCACCACGCCTCCCTCTAGAGCCTCTGAAGTACTTGGAGCTGGCTCTAGTTCCTCAGATGGTGGAGCAGCTGCGAGAGGAGAAAAGCTCACCCTAAAAAAAAAAAAAAAAAAAAAAAAAAAAAAAAAAAAAAAAAAAAAAAAAAAAAAAAAAAAAAAANTAGGAACCCTCCCCGGGACATCTCCCCAACTGCAGTCCACCCACTGGGTGCTCTGAGCCTGGTCCTTGCTTCTGGACCCATACCAGCCTCTGGGGGCTCCTCCCTATGGGGCTGTCACCGACCCATCTCCGCACACCGCACACAACAAGCCCCAGCCTTCTCACCCTCGGGCTCGNTCGGGTTCGGCCTCCGTGGCCTCTGTCTCCTGGATCACACTAACTGAGTGAATGGTTACTGGGGACAGTGGCCTGGGTGGAGTCACAAGACTTCCCAGGTGATGCCCTGTCCCTGCTCCTGGAGAGGAAGGCGTGTCCACCAGCTCCATCTGAGTGTCATCCTCGGCCTTCTGCAAAGACAGGGACCAGTAGCCAGCCCAGAGGCATCACAGCCCTGCCAGGCCCTTCCCATTGACCTCATACCCAGTCCCCCTGCTGCTCCCAGATCAGACACAGACCTGTGTGTGCATAGCCCTGCACCTGGAATGCAGTGACCCATCCCTGCAGGGCTCGGGAGAA
>NW_023199716.1:837-1000 GCF_002007445.2 Ailuropoda melanoleuca
ACCTGGGGTGTGAACATGACCTGCCTATTGGACATTGACCCCTCATCAGCCTGCTTCTGCTAGGAGTGGCCCCACCCTACATGACCCCTCTTACACACACACACACACACACACACAAACACACACACACACACGGAGGGGACCTGGGGCTGCACAGTCAGAT
>NW_023199717.1:0-637 GCF_002007445.2 Ailuropoda melanoleuca
CAAGGGAAAAGTGAATATTTTGGAGGAAACTATCCATAAAAATAATTAAAGATGTATTTTGTTAGTTGATACAATTTGAGAATACTACTTGAAATCTTAACTAGATTCTGAACCTGTTGTATATAGATAGTTTGCCTGACTTCATAGCTTAGGTATGTAGGCACTTATAGCTAGGCAATCCCAGATAATTTATATGGAACTTTTTAGTGAAGTGCTGCACTGGCTACTATCAGAATGCAGAAGCTGATGGTAAAGTATTTGGATTTTGCAAGCCTGTTGTTACATTTGTAGCTTGAATTCAGTTGTAAGAAATGTTTGCACCACAGAAATTGGCAAACACTACAAATCAGGATTTTTTTCTAGTTTGTTTTTCAATATACTCATTAAATATTTAGCAGCACATAACTCTCTCTCTACCTTGGTTTTTGTATTTTTATAATGTGAATAATAGTCGTAATTACTTCCAATGTNGTAGTCATAATTACTTCCAATGTTTTTGAAATTTTAATACATAAGTTGATACTGTGAAAGTTGTAGCATAGTGACTGATGTACAGTAAGCTCTTTTCTAGAAAAACTACAAAATCTAAGTTAAAAACTGATGAAAGCAAGCTGGGATGCATTCTACAAGTATTCCC
>NW_023199718.1:0-2467 GCF_002007445.2 Ailuropoda melanoleuca
AAAAAAAAAAAAGAGGCAGGATTAAAACACAATAGTGAAAAAACAAAAACAAAACACCATGTACAGTGGTGGAGATTGCTGGTGGACACAACAGACATTGATTTGGAAAACAGGAAACTGGAAAACACGGATGGGACACAGACTTATCACGAGTGCCTTCTGAGTCTCAGATTTTTACTCTCATTGGGATAACCTTTGTCATTACCCTCCAAAGTGACATTGGAGATGTACATTGAGTAGAATGACAATTCCGGAAACAGCAAATCTTTACTAAACTCATCTTGTGATTTCAGGGATTTTTTTTTTGTGCTTGAGAATTATCTTAATATTTTTACAGGCTTTGTGTTTCAATGATAACAAAACTACCTTAAATTCTTATTAGGTTTCTAATAAATTTCCTCTAAACTCTAGAGGCTCATAAACAAAGGTGTCCCAAATCATAATCTTTGGGAAGATTTACTAATTTTTATTTGGAAGCCCATAAATTTTAGTCATCTACCCTACTATATAGTTATCAATTTGATGTTCTTTCACTTGGCTTCTGCCATTGGGCAATTTAAACTATAAGATCAGGTTAAGTAGTCTCCATGAATCTAAATCAATGTGAAAGGGTTTCTGAAATGTGAATAAATGTTTTGATTCTCAAACCGGAAGTATATAATAAAGAACTTAGAAGGAATTCTGGACTCAAGTACCTCACAGGTATTAATCCTCTGTCCTGCTATCTCTTTCTCTCTTTTTTTTTTAAGAAATTATTTATTCATTCGACAGAGAGAGAGACAGCCAGCGAGAGAGGGAACACAAGCAGGGGGAGAGGGAGATTAAGAAGCTGGCTCCCAGCAGAGGAGCCTGATGTGGGGCTTTTCCGCAGGACCCCGGTATCACGCCCTGAGCTGAAGGCAGGCGCTTAAGGACTGAGCCACCCAGGCATCCCCTGCTATACCTCTTATTCATCTTCTTCCTTCCATAGCATCTCACCTATTAAGATGGGAAGAAAAGTCAGCTCAGTCACCACTGTAAGCCTCCAGATTGCTAGAATTGCCTCATGGTCATTTTGTTTCAAGGCTTCCTACTCCACTGCCCAGGGACTGGGATTTGCACTTAGAGAGCTATAGAAGCCTTTATTGGGGGGTGTATCATAAGCCCCCTGTCCAAAGTACCAGTCTCTTTGTATGTTCATACGTGGAGGCACCTACTAAGGACCAAGCACACTGACTAGGTGGTCCTGCATTATTTCAACAATTAGGTAACTCTGCCAGGTATTCTCAAGAGAAAGGGTACAGGGATGACTATTTGTCCCATGCCCTCTTTGGATTAAATATTGGGCTACTGGTCTCCAAGGGTGCAACCTACAATACCTCCGAGTATCCGAGAAGCATGAAAATCACTGGCAATAGCAAAAAGTTTGCAACAGCAGCCAAGACAGGCAGGCCACCACACAATCTGAGCAACATGGACAAGGTGACCAGATGGCAGTGTCTTTCACCTGGAGGAGCCCAAGCAATGCCTGCCTTTACAAGGTGAGGTGCCTGAAACACGTGGACAAGCTAGAGTTCTGCCTGAAATAATAATGAACACTGCCAAAGAAGTGACAGCGCCTGGAACAGGCGTGTAGCAAACAAAATGTGACAGGAAGCACACAGGAATGAGCCACCCAAGTAAGTGGCTCTAGTGGCCTGTCACTCCCATTGCACTGAGATGGGGCCCCAACCTGGGCTAAAATCAACACCCGAGGGTGTGGCCAAGCAGCACTGTTCGTTGTGAATATACCCACACCTAGGAAATTGGGGTAAAGAGAAAAGTTGTGACCACTGGTGGACGCAGAAGCAAAGAAATCTCAAGTCACTTTAGCAGTGATTTGGAACCAATTAATAAGCAAAAAGCAGTCTCCCCACAAAGCTATGCAAGAGTCAGCCACACTGCTCGCATTGCCAATTATTTTGTAGGATTTAAAGACTCTTCCGATGGTGAAACACAACACACTGACACTTAGATGAAAACCAGAACTCTTTGTTACCTTCAGCTCTGACAGTGAGAGGGTGTCCTGGTAGGCCACCCAGAAGCCTGCAACCTGGAGAGAGTAATGGCAAGCTGGAGCGGCAGTGAGCAGCTTGTTAAGGCAAGTTGAGTGGAGTTAGCTAGGTTTGTCAGGCTCCCTGAGGGCTGGCTTATTGAATGATTTCGGGCTCCAGGGCATAGGGGCTGTCTCTACTGTCTGGTTCCTGACCTTAAGAGAACCAGGGCCTGATAAGGGAAGAGGCAGGGGTATAGTCTGCATTAGCTGCTCAAGAAGAGGAACTTAACAGCTTCTAAGCAAGTCCTCAAAACTGGGTCAAGACAGCATTAAAGCACACAAACAAACAAATAAACCAAAACGGAACCAAAAAATACAAAAAAACTTCTATTACAGGTTAAGCTTTATTGTAACAGAAGTTAAAGAGAAGTTACTGATAAACATCCCAGACTC
>NW_023199719.1:0-767 GCF_002007445.2 Ailuropoda melanoleuca
CGTACCTTGCATATAGCCCTCCGAAGGCAAGTCCGATGGCGTCCTGTTCCTGGCTGATTCTTGGGTGGCTTTCCATCACTGCAGCCGCAAGTCTGTGCCCATTTCCACAGCGTGGGGGGCCCCTGATTCCTAAAGGCTGAAGGCCACCTGCTCTGGGTAGCTCAGAGTGCTGTGTTGCAGGTTGCTGACCACGGCTGTTGATAAGGGCAACTTAAAGGGGAGTGTGTGCAGGTCAGGGACCCGTTGGTCCCAGTGCACAGTTAAGACTTGCTAGTTAGCAGGATGAATAGAAAGGGGGCATGAAGGCCACAGGTGGCTGAATGTCTGCTGCTGAAGTAGGAAGTGAACAGGACTTTCCATGGTACATTCTAGCTGCCCTGTTGACCTACCCCCTGAGAACTGTCCCATCTCCTTCCATCTCCTAGGGGAGCTGAAGGAGTCATTCCTATCCAGGAGATCATCATCTTCAGGGTTCAGCAAACCTATGTGATATGTACGTTATTCTGTCCCTATGTTCTGTAAACGTACGGATGTTCCTCAAGCGAACTGGTATTGATACAGTTGAAATGTTCTGTTCCTTCCTGTTGTGACCAACCGTCCCTGAGCCCTTGCTAGGTGCCAAGCTGTGTGCTAACTGCTTTGACTAGGTTATTTTTCACTCAACCCTCTTAATCCCACGAGGCTGGAAATGCCCATTTTTTTTTGCGTAAGAGAAAGCCAAGGCTTAGAAAAGTTAACTGAATTGCCTAGGACTAGACACATAGCAG
>NW_023199720.1:0-1195 GCF_002007445.2 Ailuropoda melanoleuca
ATCCTCCCCAAAATGCCAATAATGCCTCTTACCCCTTGAGAGGAACAGTGGCTCAAAGGATGGATTCTGGAAAAAGTAGGAAGTGAATGCTGAATCCCCCTGCACTGTAATATATTGCTTTGCCTTGGGCTCCCAGGCACATCTGCTACTGACCTCTGCACAATGCCTTTCTTGCTGGCGCCCATTTGTACCATGCATTCCTCCCTTCTCAGACTCGAGACCATTTTATTTTTCTCAGCAAGGGGTCCAGTCCCAATGATGTTGGCATTACCTAACTCGAGTGGAATTTCCCTTTTTATTGCAATTTGCTTCTATCACAAATAGAATTTCTTTAGGAACTGACAAGAAGAAAGGGAGGAAGATGGCGCTGGGTATGGCCATGCTGTTGCACGCATTGTTTCAAGGTCATCTATCTACCAGAGCACCCGTTTGTTAAATTTTCTTTTGACCGGAGAGAAAACAGCTAACATACAGATGTCTGGGATGCTTACAAACCTAAAAGTATTTTCATATTTTTAGGAGTTGTAGATGATAGTTTGTTCAGTAATCCCAGGCAATCGATTAGCATGGAGGATTTGAGATTAATGGCTGCATTCTGTGAGATCCCATTAGCCTTTAGAAACCCAGATGTTTAATGCGGGTTTCTCCTAGAGAATCTTCCGCGGCGACTTCTGTGGTGGATAAACGCACAGCAGGATTTTATCTCTGTGAAACATTTTAGCTCTCAACTTTAACACATTTTTCCTAAATGGTTTTGATATTTAGAATTCTGTCTCCCTGGGGCGCCTGGGTGGCACAGCGGTTAAGCGTCTGCCTTCGGCTCAGGGCGTGATCCCGGCGTTATGGGATCGAGCCCCACATCAGGCTCTTCTGCAATGAGCCTGCTTCTTCCTCTCCCACTCCCCCTGCTTGTGTTCCCTCTCTCACTGGCGGTGTCTATCTCTGTCAAATAAATAAATAAAATCTTTAAAAAAAAAAAAAAGAATTCTGTCTCCCTCATGCATCAGGCTCAATAGCCGCCCACTCTGCCTTAGTTGTTCAGACTTTCTATTACTCCCAACTGCTAATTGGGAGGATCTGTGGTTTCAAGGCTGCGCCGAGCGGAAAGAAATCAAAGACTTAATAAAAAAAGAGAATTGTCAGGATTTAAGGAAAGAAGGAATTGTGGCTCATACAGTCTCCTTTTATGTTGCTC
>NW_023199721.1:0-748 GCF_002007445.2 Ailuropoda melanoleuca
CCACCGTCCACGGCCTTTCATTTCGCACAGCCCTGCCCACTCCTTCTCTGTCAGGAGCCTCCTGGCCCTGGCTCTACACACGGGCCTGTGGTCCCCACAGGGCGCTTGTCCTCGATTGCAGCTCCTCTGCTACTCCTGGATAAACCCATTTTGCTGGTAACAGGAACCACCACCTGATTCTTGGGAGAACCACTGCCCAGATCACTTACCTTCATAAACAACATCTTTCAACACTGCTTTTTAACTTTTTGTAACTGAATCAAAAGTTACTCTTTGATGTCTTGCTTCTTTCACTCAACATTATGTCTGCAGTGTTTATTCTTCACGCATCTGTTTTTATCTAGCTTTAAGATAGAAACGGGCTGTCGGGACCATAAGGTTATGGGTCTTTATCCAAATTGGAAAAAAANATGGGTCTTTATCCAAATTGGAAAAAAAGCCCAAAAATCTAATAAGTAGTTATTTAGAGGTATTATTGTTGACTTGTGTAATGTTTTTGTATTTTATTTTTTTAAATAAAATTTGTTACTATTTTTTAAATGCTGAGGAAAGTTCATAATCCCATTGCTCAGATAAACCACCATGGGCTAATCCAGCCCACCACCTGCTTTTGTAGGGCCTGAAAGCTAAGAATGGCTCTTACATTTTTTTTTAAAGATTTTATTTATTTATTTGACTGAGACAGACAGCCAGCGAGAGAGGGAACACAAGCAGGGGGAGTGGGAGAGGAAGAAGCAGGCTCCCAGTG
>NW_023199722.1:0-250 GCF_002007445.2 Ailuropoda melanoleuca
GGGGCCTGGGGAGGATCCAGCCCTTAGAACCAAGAAACATAGTGTGAGGGGAAAGCCCTTGAAGTCAGGACAGCCTTATGGAAGGTGGAAGAGGAATCAAGGTGTTTTGGTACCGTGAATGAAACACAACGAACACAGCCCTGAGAAACACAATTCGGCCAAAACCCGCTTCCAACGAAATGTTTTCTCCCTGGGGAAATCCTGTCAAAAGTGCTGGCGGCAATGGAACGAAAAGGCCCAAAACACGTCC
>NW_023199722.1:586-1153 GCF_002007445.2 Ailuropoda melanoleuca
CTTAGAACCAAGAAACAAAGTGTGAGGGGAAAGCCCTTGAAGTCATATCTACCTTATGGAAGGTGGAACAGGAATCAAGGTGCTTTGGTACTGTGAGGGAAAGACGACGAACACAGCACTGAGAAACACAATTCGGCCAACAGCCACTTCCAACGAAATGTTTGCCCCCTGGGGAAATCCTGTCCAAACTGCCGGCGGCAATGGAACGAAAAGGCCCAAAACACGTCCGTCAGAAACAACACCGTACAGGGACCGTCTTAGCACTATCATCACCCTTCGTGAATAGGGAAACATGAGGGAAAGTGGTCGCGGAAGCCTGACGAGAGTGCCCCATAGTGGTCTCTGAGACCCCACACAGTCCAGGGAAATATCAACGATCATCAGATCTTGTGAATAAGGGAGCAGGAACGAAAAGGTTCAGGATTTTTGAGGACACATCGACCTTCTCATTGGTAATAAAGCAGAGCGTCCAGGAAAACACCCCCAGCGAACAGCGACCTTTTCACTGGGGACCCTGATTCCACATTGGGTGTAGGGGCCTGGGGAGGATCCAGCCCTTAGAACCAA
>NW_023199723.1:0-1997 GCF_002007445.2 Ailuropoda melanoleuca
CAGTAAAGTTACCTTATATGAACGTCTAGGAATGAAGGTCATGAGTAAAGTGAGAGGCCAGCGGTCGGGGAGGCCCTTGCCCTCTGTCTTGCTCTGTGGATGACCGTTAGGGCTGCCTTAGTCCCTCCGAAGCCTCTCCGTCACTGTGCTGTATTCACCCCAAGTGTGCAGAGAGCCAGCACCTGGAGCCCAAAGGGTGTCAGACGTATCTGTCTCTCAAAGGCCACAGTGGCGCCCTGGGAGAACTTGGCTACCAAAAGGGCCGTGTGGGAGTGTGGCCAGGAAAGGCCAGGTGGGGCCGTCCCGAAGCCTTTATCTGCGCGGAGGCCCCACCTGAGCTGCGCCAGGTTCAGCGGAAGCAGGGACAAGCTACCAGCCATGTCACCCCCGTCTAGGGCTTTACCTCGGGCCTCCTGGGCTGTGACTTGGCTGCTGTCTTATCACCTGCACACTGCTCTGTGAGGGGCCCAGTGATAAAAACGTGAGGCTCTCCAGGCAAGTACTCAACTCTTCTGTCAGGGACAGTGTGAATGGGGGCAGCTGTGCTCCCATAAACCCTGATTTACGCAATCAGACAGCAGGATTTGGCCCACACACCCCACATAGTCGGGTGATCTTTAAGAAGAACATCTCTTGCTTGTGTGTCCCTATGAACGTGTTTGTTCTCCACACGTGGCCTTTCTGCTCTGGGTTCCCGTTTACTAGACCCTGTTCTCAGGCAGTAGGTGTCCCCAGAGCCCGGCTTCCTCTGGGAGGCCCAGTGGAAGACGCCCTTCATCCACGTCCCGCAGGTGGTGGCTTCAGTTTTGACAGGATGGATGCGGGATTTTCCCATCTCCTGTTGTACCTTCGTCCTGGGAGAGATCGACCCTTGGCCGGTAGCCCAGGGAACCGCCTTGGTTTAGGACAAAGGCACATGGTCCTTTTTCTCTTCCCTGTTCTGCCTCTCTGTGACTTGTCAGAAAGTCCTGCAGATGTGGTGGGAAACCGTGTGCCCTTATCCCTCCGGTGTGCCAGGACCTGCCTCTGCGCCCTCTCTAGAGAGGACTGACCCACGCCTCTGTCTCATAGGCATACGCTGAGGTTCTGGAACGCGGCTTTCTTTGACGCTGTCCACTATGAGAGGAGAAAGCGGTCTCCCACCACCAGGTAGGAGCAGTGTCTGGGCCCGCCTTGCCTTGGGGCCGAGGACCGGGGACTGGCTTTGTTTCCTGGTTTCTGCAGAGGAGAGCAGAAGGATGGCTGAGTCGGTGTGTCCGTCCCTTCTTCAGCTCCTTCTGGCCCCGGTGCCCGGCGAGCTGCCTGGAGGGCTCCAGGCATGCACAGCTTTGTGGGTGGGGGTCCGCAGCTTGCATGAGCGCTTTCTGTCCTGGGCTCTGGCATGACTTGGACTGACCCTCCTCCAAAACGCAAACTCCCCCAGAATGAAACCATCAGGACTCCCAAGGATCTACTCTGCCTATGGCTGTAACAGTCACTACCACAGGACTCTGGGGCACAGGGCCAGCCTCACCCCGCAGACTGAGCTCGAGAGGGCTAACATCTGGGGAGATGCGATTGCTACCTTCAGCTTACTGCCCTGGTCTGCAGCCTGAGACCCTTCCAGCCTCCCTGACGCTAGCCTTGCCACATCAGAAGACCCCCTTTGTAAACTGTCACACAAAGCACAGGGCGGCAGTGAGGGCTGGTGGCCCTTCCCACTCTGGCCACAGGGAGCCATGGTTGCTGCCCGCTATGTCTAGCGGCTGGGCAGGAATGGGCAGCAGCCCTCCCAGNCCTTTCCGTCCGCGGAAGTGGGGGCAGCTACAGCCCCACGGGGCGGGATGGCCTGCAGTCTGCTGCGGCTGCATTTCCTGGGGGATACGGAGGGGAAGTTGCTGTAGCCATCCCGGGGATTCTGGAGAGAGAATCCCGCGCTCTGCCAGGAAACCAGACTGAAGGAAGCGCTTAGATGCTTGTAGGCGAATGGGGTTTCCTCCTGCTGCTTATGTAGCTGT
>NW_023199724.1:0-730 GCF_002007445.2 Ailuropoda melanoleuca
AGGATGATTGGTCATCCTAGCAGCGTGAAGGAAGCGAGTGGGAGTGACACGGTTTCTGAGGTCTAAGCTCAGAACTTCCACAGTGAGACTTCTGTTGCATTTTGTTAAGCATGTCCCAAGGCTAGGCCAGATTCAAGAGGTAGAGAAATAGACTCCATCTCTCAAACACATACTGCAAAGGGGAATGCATGCAGAGATGGGAGGATTTTTGCAATTTACTACAGGTATTGTGGAAAGTAAGACCAAAGACTCAGAAGTCAAGGCTTTTTTGTTTTTTGAAAAATCTGTGCAAAGGAAGGAAATATTAGGAGTGCCATCGCTAGCCAAATGTTGAGTGACAGCTGACTTCAGTGTCTTAATAATGAAAACTGTAGGCTTCCTTTTATATGCAAGCACAACCTAAGACCCCTTCCTTTGAAACAATGCCTGCAGTCAGCAGATTAGGAGGGATGGTGAATATTCAGGTGAAGGATAGAANGAGAAGACTTCTTGGTAATTATGAGAGAGGAGATCACATCTCCTCATCACATGTTAATACAAAAAACGCTATTTCCAGAATAGTATTGATAACCTGTTTGTCCAGTAAAATATTTGGGATAATAAAACTTCACATTTATAGGGGCGCCTGGGTGGCACAGCAGTTAAGCGTCTGCCTTCCACTCAGGGCGTGATCCCGGGGTTATGGGATCGAGCCCCACGTCAGGCTCCTCCACTATGAGCCTGCTTCTTC
>NW_023199725.1:0-3020 GCF_002007445.2 Ailuropoda melanoleuca
TTTAAAATCTAAGTTTTGAGTTGAAAGTCCATTTTGAGCCCTTGAGTGTTTTACTGTGTAGTTGGTTTTTTAGAAAGTAATTGAGCATGAGATTACTACCATGAGAATTATTCCCAGAACTGGGCTATGTGACAGTCAGGATGCTAATGTGGGCACAAGCCAGCCAGGCCAAGTGACTGCTGGGAGGGCCTCTGGGGGCCCTTGTGATCCTGATACTTTTGCAGAGTGCCCCAAAAGGCCCATGGTCGTGGGGATCTCAAGCTGAGCACATCGCTGGTGTTTTTGAGTCCGTCTGGTTGTGGTCAGTAGCCCAAGTACGGTTTGTGTTTAATGAGAACTGCCCTGTGGGGTCAGAGCGAGATGCAGAAGGTATGGATGGGTTCTTTTGAAAGTGGACCGGGTGTCAAGGAAGAGCCCTCTTGAGGTGCCAGCAGCTCCAGCGTGGTCATCCTGACTCCTGTTTCCGAGACGCTAGACTGTTGCCCACTTGCCTTGTTCCCAAAGTCATCAGTCATCTGTTTAAATTTTCAGCTGCCTTTGATGCTCAGCCAGACAAGTACATGACAAAGTTTTTTGGGTTTTTTCTTTTAAGATTTTATTTTTATTTATTTGGGAGAGCAAGCAAGTGAGCAGAGGGAGAAGCAGAGACACCACCCCCCTCCCCGCTGAGCAGGGAGCCCGACGTGGGACTGGATCCCAGGACCCTGAGATCACGATCTGAGCCGAAGGCAGATGCTTAACCGACTGAGCCACCCAGGCGCCCCCATGACCAAAGTTCTTAGCTCAAGATGGTTTCTTTTGGGGCCTGTCAAATATTATTTATCTTTACGTTTCGTATTTAGTTTTGAGAATTGCTTCTTCCTGTTTCTCCTGGAGCCAGGTTGGGAATCCATTTGGCAAGAGTAACCAGACGCTTGGCTGGTGATGATGAAGGCAGTGTCTCTTCATCCTGCTGTTGCTGTGTTTACTCACTCACCGTCTATGGGCACGTTCTTAGAAACTAGACACTTAGAGATTGTGGGAAGGCGTCCACAGTTTGTATAAAAGCTGAGCTTTTTATTGTAAACCTTGTAAATTCAGATCAGGATAAACAGGCCATTTAATTGTATGGTAAGTGAGCTTTAAGAATGACCCAGGAGCTGACTCCAGCCTCATTGGGGAAGGTGTCGCCCATCACAGCAGCGACTCTGGTTGGCCGCTTTCCTTCTTTTTGCTCTTTGCTTGCTCTCAGTTTTAGCCTCTTTGAAGTTTAAAAGGCGGTTCTTTTTTTAGAGTAATGTTTTCAATATCATTTATGAAAGTATTGAAATTAATTAGAGTTTATAGCAGGGTTTGCTGCTTGAAATTAAAAGACTTTTTTCCTTTTTGAAAGACCTTTTTAACTTTTTTTTTTTTAAAGATTTTATTTATTAGGACAGAGAGAGGGAACACAAGCAGGGGGAGTGGGAGAGGAAGAAGCAGGCTTCCAGCAGAGGAGCCTGATGTGGGGCTCGATCCCAGAACGCCGGGATCACGCCCTGAGCCGAAGGCAGACGCTCAACGACTGAGCCACCCAGGCGCCCTTTTTAACTTTTTATTAGGGAAAATTTGTAGTACAAAAGTGGAGAAAATTCATCTTAACTTGTGGGAACAAGTTATGAATATGAATGCAACAAGGGATATTTTTGGACATGGATCCTGTTTAGCCTGTTGAAATTCTTAAGAGTAGAATTCAAAACTAGGAGTAGCAGTTAGGTTCCAGGACACACGGCACAGAATTAAAAGCCACCACCATTCCTCAGCTGGACTGTATGTACGGAGGTAGCTTCATCTGACCTTGTGCTTTAATCTGTTTTAGCTCCTCATGTAGCCAGTGCTTTGTAACTTTATAGCTTTCTAAACTAGCTAACTGGGTTGAGGGTTTGTGCAGGATTGGTGTTAGAAAGATCTCCTCTGATACTCTTTGACCGAGGAATGTCCACCTCCAGCAGCAGGCCGGGCGGCTTATTGGTGCTGGAGCCTCATGGTCCAGAGCCGCAGGTGAGACTGCGGCGGGCCAGCCCCAGGTGGCGCTGCATCTCCTGGACAGACTGCGCCCTGTCCGCCCCCACACCTGTGGTCGGTTCCCGGCACGCTGTTTTTCCTGGTCCTCCCCTTCCTCTCATCCAGCCACTCGCCTTATGGAAAGGAAGCCAACCTAAGACCTTTGAGTATTTAAGATTTGGGTTTTATTATCTTAATTTTTAAGGTAGGTGATATGAACATAATACGTATTCAGTTTTGTTTCTATGTTTTCAGTTTTTGAGTGTAACTGTGAAAAATGGTGATTCACTCGTACTACTTACTGTGTCCCAAGCACACTCCTGTGCATTGGTGGGTTCACTGTCTGAATGGCTGGTGCCTCCCAAGCACCCTGGGGGGCATTTCATGGCTTCAGGACACTGTCCATAGCGAGGGGCATCGCTGTTTGCTCTCAGGAGCTTGTGGATTCTGTCGTCTCCTCGCTTACAAGGTGTCGTACATAGCGTTGGGTTCCAGTTGTTGGTTTTGTCTTAAGCTGAGTGGGGGGAAGGTGCGTGCTGGTGGGTTTGGTTCAGGGTGGGTCAGAGAAGGCTCACCGCGGGCGGGTGCCGCCCCGCTTCCCTGGAGCAAGGGCCCGTCCTCTGTGTTGGCATTTTGTTATTAAGTCTTCTAAAAAATTCGTTTAAAATCATCCATTATTTTCAGGAATGAATGGACATATCGATAGACAAAGGGAACATTAAGAGTTAAAATTTTCCTAAGTTTTTAAGTTTAAATTTTGATTCAGTTCAGGGCCATGATTTCTTTTGTTCACAGTGAAAGCGTTTATTCATTTTTTACTTCTTGGAAATTTGTTCAACGTGCTAAACCAACGTATCAATGTTTTGCTTGGTCCAAAAAAACCATTTGTCAAATCTTCTACCCGTACAGACATTTGTCAAATCTTCTACCCGTACAGAACTGCTGGGGGACATTCTCAAGGACCGGCCCCAGGAGGCCGACGGGATCGACTCGGTGAT
>NW_023199726.1:0-1577 GCF_002007445.2 Ailuropoda melanoleuca
GATGTAGTCCCACAAGTTCATTTTATCTTTTGTTTCTCTTGCCTTTGGAGATGTGTCATGAAAAAGGTTGCGGTGGCTGATGTCGTAGAGGAGGATCAACTTCTGATTAGAGTTGGAACATTCAGTCCCACAGTCCCACAGTTCCACCCTNTGCGGTGGCCGATGTCGTAGAGGAGGATCAACTTCTGATTAGAGTTGGAACATTCAGTCCCACAGTCCCACAGTTCCACCCTCCTCCCAGCCTATTGGACCTCCGGGGAGAAGTGAGGGGCTAGATGTTGAATCAGCCAGTAGCCAATGACTTAGTCAATAATGACCATGCAGTGAAACCTCCATAAAAATCCAGAAGGACTGGGTTTAGAGAGCTTCTGGGTAGGTGGCCACATGGAGACTGGGAGAGTAGCACTTCTGGAAAAGGCAAGGAGTTTCTGTTCCCCTCCCCACATACCTCACCCTATGCATCTCTTCCATCTGGCTGTTCCTGAGTTACATCCTTTTATAATAAACTGGTGATCTACTAACACATTTCTTTGAGTTCTGTGAGCTGCTCTAGCAAATTGATCAAACCTAAGGAGGAGGTCATTGGAACCTCCAATCTGTAGCTGGTAGATCAGAAGCATAGGTAGCAGCCTGAGCTTGTACCTGGCATCTGAAGTGGGGGGTACAGGACAGTCTTGTAGAACTGAACCCTGTACCTGTGGAATCCGAGGCCATCTCCAGGTAGACAGTGTCAGAAGTGAATTGAGGTCTCAGTTACCCTGATGGTATCTGAGGATTGCTTGGTGTTGTAGAAGGGGAAGAATCTCCCCACACACAGCAGAATTTGGTCCAGGAACCCTCAAACACCTGACTAACACAAATGCCTTCAAGATGCAGTGATTTCTTATGAATGAGCAGTAGCAAGACACACATTTGATTCTGGAGACTCATACACTTGCATTCTTTGCCTTTTCTTTTCATTGCTCCCCTACATTTAGATTGTTGCTGGAGGTATAACTTAGTCAACTGGAATTTTCAACTGGTTCTAGGGCCTCTTGGGAGATGATCCCAAAAAAGCAAGCTGAAATGATTCTCTTTATAAGCACACTCTTCTGTAACTCAACTGCATGCCCAGTAACATCACAAGTTTATGGATTTTGTCCACTTGGGGAACAGCCAACAATAATTAGATAGTTTACCCAGCAAAGATTCAATTGTCACACAAGCACACACACACAACGTTATCCATGAAAACTGTGAGGTTCACCAAAGATCTGGGGACCAAAGGGACTTTTTGAACATGAACTTTGCAGTTTGATTCTTATATGTTCCTATTGACTGAGCTGTTGCCAAGTGTCTGTTTCAGTCTGTGCTGATAGATGCATTATTTATTTATAGTTTCCCGACAATGGTCCTGGTGCCATCTACTAACTCATTCCGTGGTGTACCCACTTAGTGCCATTGTTAAAGTTGACCTGTGCTAGGCAATAGCAGTATCTGATATGTTTATAGGTGGTTCTGTCTGGGGAAGAAGCTTATGAGATAATGGGAGCCAGGAAGTGAAAGGAACCAAGTATGTACTTAACCTGAAAAGAAAT
>NW_023199727.1:0-1540 GCF_002007445.2 Ailuropoda melanoleuca
TCATTGACTCCCCAGGCCGGAGAAAGCCTGAGCTGAACCAAACTTTATTTGATGCTGTGAATTCTCTCTGTAATATCCCCTCTGAAGGCCCTTCATCCTGCCTGGGATCCTCATAATGACGGGAGCCCCTGTCTTTGGACATCTAAGGCTGTTAGGAAGTTTTATTGCTATGGGGTGGGGTGGGGGAGAGGAATGCCATTTGAGGCAGAAGGTACAGCTTATATAAAAGCTGCTAAGAAGAAAAAATGCCTATTTGTTGCTCAAGTTCGAGTGATGGAAAACAGATGGATCCTGGATTACAGGAAGATGTGCAGAGCCTGGAAGTGGAAACTGCAGATTGAAGCCAGATCAGGGAGGCCTTGGATGCCAAATGGTGAAGTTTGGACATTATTACCAGACCCTGGGAACTTGTTGAAGAGTTTTCAGGAAAGAATATCTTACGTAAACCAGCCCAGCTGGTGTATGACTGATCCAAAAAGACCCAGTTTCTTTCTCTCCCCTTTTCTTGACTCTTTGCTACCTCAGCTTTGACTTTGTTACCAGACCTCATGTCACAAGAGGGCTGCAGCAGTTACAGCCATTCTAATTCCCCTCTAGGTGAAAAGAGCCACAGTGTATTTCTGAAATTCACAGAAAGCATCTAAGGGCATCTCATTGGCTGTAACTGGGTTTAGGTGCCCATCTCTGAACCAATCACCATGACTAAGGGAATATGATAACCGGATTGGCCAGGGTTAAGTCACGTGTCTATGGAAGGGGTAAAGTCAACTCTACTGGAAACAAAGAGATTGCTTGTGGAGGATGGGTGGTCCCCCAAAAAGAGTTTTGATGAGTCAGTGTAGAATGATTTATTCATTATCTACAGAGAACCAGGGCCAGAGAGTGGGAGAGTGTGGGGTGGAGACTGTGGAAAGGTACAGGCCGAATGTTTTAGAGGAGACAAACTAGATTGCATGGTGCTTCATGGGTCAAGGTCTGGCTCAGCCATTTACTTCCTGGGTGGCCTTGGGCATGTCCCTCATTCCTTTGTGTCTCATTCTTCATCTCTAAAGCAGTGCATGAACTGCGTTTTTTAGCTCCCTGTGTTGGGAGCTGATGAACTAGGTAGTCCCTGGCACATCAGAACTACTCCATAAAAAAGCAACAATTACAACATTTCCTGGATTGTATGACAGACATTGATTATACGTGAATTGTTGGTTTAGGTAAAAGAGAAGAAAAAGCTCCTGTAGCAATTGTATTTCAGAAATGTTAAAATGTGAGGAAAAGTGTCTTTGGATTGAGGACATGGATAGCGATGATGATGCCGGTGGTGGTGGGGACTGGGGCAGGTGGTCAGTGGGTAAGAGGTAAGAGCACAAACTTGGAGTTGACAAAATCGCACATAAACTCTGGTTTTGACACCCACCTGCTGCCTGATGTTGAGATGCATGTATCGTAAAAAAGGACTCATCACATAGCTCCCTTTCCTTCCCCCTTCGGTGCCTCAGTTTCCCTTTTCATTCTCCTGTCCCATGGCATCAAACTTCACAATTTTTGC
>NW_023199729.1:0-4806 GCF_002007445.2 Ailuropoda melanoleuca
CCCCCGTTCCTCCCTGCCGGGGCTGCAGGCGCAGAGACCTCATGTGGCCACCAGGTGGCGCCGCCACGCCTCTCGGCGCCCGGGACATTTCGCGCCCCCACGGTGGGCGGCGCGGAGGCGGCGCGATGCGTCAGCCGGACCGCGGGCCCGGGAGCCAGAGGAACCGAGCCGCGGGGCTGAGGCCAGACCCCAGACTGGCGGGGAGGGGACTCAGCTGTGAGTCACCCGGGAGCCCCCGATCGACCGTGGGAGGCAATCCCACGCTGGCCTGCCCGCCAGGCTCGTGAACTGCCTTCCCGGGGAGACGGTGAGGCGGGCGGCAGTCCCTGAGTGCGGCCGTGCCTGTCGCACACGTGTGGCTCCAACACGAACTGACCGGTGGCTTGGGGGAGTGGTGGCCTCCCCAAGCCTCAGTGTCCCCTTTTGTCCAATGCAGCTATGTATGGGCCCTGCTTCTTGGGTCTTTGAAAATTAAATGAAGCATGATACCGGGAGCCTGGTACCCAGTACGCGCTCCGTAAATATCAGGAGGGAGGAACATAAGTGGCCACGTCGCTGCCAGCGCACCCCAAGTGGCGGCGTGCAGCGCAAGCAAGAGCCCTCCCGCCCTGGCTTTCTCCGCGGCCAACATCTCTGCGCGGTCAGGTGCGGCGGTCCGTTCAGAGGGTGAAGCGCGAGGCGCCGCCAGGGGGCGCGGGGCCGACCGCAGCCAAGCCACCTGCGCCTCCCACACGCGCCCCACCCTGAAACTCGCGGGGGGTGACGAGGGGGTGACGAGGGGGCGACCGGCCTCGTCCCTAGAGTGCCTAGGGCTGTGCAGCCCTTACTTCTGGGGACCTCGAGGCGGCCAGCCGTTACCACCGGGTGACATTTATTGAACGCTTACTGCGTACCCCTTATTTTATTTCATGCTTCCTGCAACTCCGAGGCTGGTATGCATTCCCATAGGGCAGGTGGCGACACAGAGGCCGCCTTCGCAGCTTGCAGTTCTGGGGGGCTCGAGGCGGCCTCATGCGACCACCACCGTCCATCGAACACTTACATGTACCCTTTATTTTATTTAACGTTCCCTCCAAACCAGTGAGGCCCGCGTTGCATGGCCATTACACAGGTTGGGACACAGAGCGCCAGAGAAGTGAAGTCACCCAGGGTCTGGGGTCCCCGCAGCCAACACCCCCCCCCCGCACACACACCACCTGGGAGGGATCAGGCTGCAAGCCGGGCCCCCTCCTCGTGCAGGCCCTCAGTAGAACTTGGGAAAGGCGCGGGCCGGGGACTCTCCCGGGACCAGGAGGGGATTCCAGCCCCCCCTCTCCGAAAGTCCGCGCCGGCCTTGCGCGCTGGAAATCCCGCGCGCGCCCCGAAACGCGGTGCAGCTGCCGGGAAATCATGAGGAAAACTTCTGCTTTTTTTTCTTTTCTGGCAATCACGCTCCCCGCCCCGCGCCCTCCTCCTGGTTCTCGCCCCCACGTGGGCGCCCCCCGCGCGGCGCTCCGCCCCCTCCTCGACGTCGGCCAACCGTAGCGCGCCTTTCTCTCGCCTTTGTTGGCTCGCCAATAGGAGGAGCGGACGCGCTGCCTCGGCCACGCCTCTGGCTACGAATCTATAAAAGTCCGAGCCGGGGGCCGCGCGCTCAGATCGCTGAAGTCGTGGACGCGATCCTTTCCTTTGCAGCCGTGCGGATTATTCTTGCTGAGGATTCTTGCCGTTTTTTCTCCTCTTCTTTGAGGGAGGATTTCGCTGCCTTTTGAAGGTCTTGAACGAGCGCTCGGGCTCCGTGGGAAGGTTTTGGGCTTTCCGGCCTCGGATTTTGCATTTTCTCGCTTGGGACTGTCGTGGGGCTACTTTCCACTGTGGATTATAACTGCAACATGACGTTGGAAGAGCTCGTGGCGTGCGACAACGCGGCGCAGAAGTAAGTAGCCGGGGCTGTGGCCGCCTGAGGTCAGCCAGGCCGGGCGGGGACCCGAGCGACCGCTGGCGGGCCCGGCCGAGCGCTGACCTTCCTTCTCTCCTGACCCCAGGATGCAGACCGTGAGCGCCGCGGTGGAGGAGCTGTTGGTGGCCGCGCAGCGCCAGGACCGCCTCACCGTGGGGGTGTACGAATCAGCCAAGTTGATGAATGTGTGAGTCACACCCCGTCCCCGGACTGGGCGCGGGTGGGGACCCCCTCCGCTCTGCACACTCCCTGCTGCACCCCTCTCTCGCACAGGGCTAGGATTTCCCCAAGCGTCCCCACTGTGGATTGAGGGCCTCTATGCTGTCTTTCGGAGGGGGTGGGGGAGAGTTTGCAGCATGCTGACGCTGCAGAGTTTGCAAGCGCCCACCACCCTATTTGCTCCTGCCTTCCCCCCCCAAATATCTTGAAGCGTGCATCCCCCTCCCCCCAGCTGCATGCACACGCGATCCCTTACGCGCCTTCGGTTTCTCTTTGCTTTTCGAAACTCCACTGTGCACAGTGGCCTTTCCTCAGCCCCCAGCTGACCCGTCCCCTCCTCTGGCCCCCTTAGGGACCCTGACAGCGTGGTCCTGTGCCTTCTGGCCATTGATGAGGAAGAGGAGGATGACATCGCCCTGCAGATCCACTTCACACTCATCCAGTCCTTTTGCTGTGACAATGACATTAATATCGTCCGGGTGTCAGGCATGCAGCGTCTGGCCCAGCTGCTGGGCGAGCCAGCGGAGACCCAGGGCACCACCGAGCCCCGAGACCTGCACTGCCTCCTGGTTACGGTGAGTTGGGCCTCGGACTTGCCCCACCCTGCCCAGGCACCTGGGCCTGTGTTTGTCAACAAAGTTGAGCTGGCCGGTCTCGCACCAGCTCAGCGCTCAGCCATGATAGGCATGTCCCGTGGGCAGCCCGGCGGGGCCTCCTTCCCGGGGGAGCTATTTTGAGCTGGCCTGTTTTCCCCAGAGGGCCCCTGGGAGAGGGAGGCTCCCAGCCCATTCCCGGGGCTTCCACTGAACCCTGTCTTTTCCCCCCATCACAGAATCCTCACACAGATGCCTGGAAAAGCCACGGCCTCGTGGAGGTAGCCAGTTACTGCGAAGAGAGCCGAGGGAACAACCAGTGGGTCCCCTACATCTCCCTCCAGGAGCGCTGAGACCCTTCCCAGCATCAGAACGTGCTGAGTTGCTACCAAAAAATAAAAATAAAATAAATATTTGACCCCTCCCCCCCAGAACAACCCCCTAAAACAACCCAACCTGTGAGACCATGGGGGCAGAATCGTTGGAGAAGAGGGGAACACGAGGCCGCCCCCAGGGCGGTGAGCCTGGAGCAGCGCCCACTGCGGCCCCCGTGAGAGGAGAAGAGGGGGACCCGGGCCAGCAGGAGAGGGGAACCTGGAGCTCAGGCTCTGCGACAGAGCAGCCGGAGTGGGGGAGCTGCGGCCTCCCCCACCGTGGAGGGCCTGGACTCCACACTTGGGGTGGAGTGAGACCTGCGGCGTCCCCCACCCTTCTTGAGACCGGCGCTGACATCTGCATGAGACTCGCTTGACCGAGGGTCTGCACCCTGGCCAGGACTAGACTTTGGGACTTGGGAGCTGGGGCTGCTGTTGCTCTGTACCCATGAACTCCCAGTTTGCAAACGTAATAGACAATCTATTTTGTTACTTGCACTTGTTACTTGAACCACTGAGAGAGACGGGAAGCTTACAGATACATATATTTTTACTTCTACTGATGACCTTGTAATAAACTTCTAAAGCTTCTGGGTTCTTGTGTTTTTGCCACCTCTGAGAGGGGCCAGGACCTCTGCCCCCCTCCCTGCGCCCCCACAGCACTGCCCCCCAAACCTCCTCCTGCAGGCTCACCAGGAAGTGTTACTTAAGTCCCTGTTAGCAGCTCCAGGCTCCTTTGCAAAAAACAGTGCCTCTTCTCTCTGCAGCCGGCGCCAACCAAGCCCAACAAACCTTTGCCTCTTTTTTTTTTATCTTCCCTCCTCCTGCCCCATAGCAATTAAAAGACCGGTTTATTACGAAACCTGGCCGCTGCGCCACAGCTGTTGCTGGCGGTGCTGGAGCCAACCCCAAGCTCTGGGCATATAGAGACGCACCCCTGGGGCGCTGGCTGCAGCCCCTGCCCACCCCGCTGCCACCGACCTAAGGTCCAGAGAGGTCAGGGGGGCACCTGGACCACAGTGGGCTCCGGGCTCAGAGCTGTCTTGGCCGGGCTGGCCTAGCAGTAAGAGCTCCTCTGGGCAGCCCCCAGGGAGGGGCTTTCCACCGCGCCCAAGCCTTCTCCCTCCCAGGATAGGCTTCTTCACTGCAGTAAAGAAAACAAAAATTTTTTTTTCTTTCCCCAAACTAAGATCAACAAGCAAAAAACACCCAAGGAAGTCGTGCTCCCAGCCCAGCTGGGCTTGGCACGGTGCTGCGCTTTGCCTCTAAGCCGAAACTGTAAGGCCTGGCCGGCCACCTCCTGGTTCTCCCGGAGCTGCAAGCGCGGTGATTCCCCTGCCGCGGGCTGGGAGCCGGAGCTCGCGCCAGCCCTCCGCGCCCCCTCTGTCTTTCCGCCCCAGGTCTGCGGGGTGGGCTCGCGGCGCCTGGGCAGCAGCGTGTCCCTGAGCCCCGCTGGGAGGAGGACGGGGCGGGCCGCGCCACAGGCCGCGACCTTTCCACGGAGCCCTACGTGGGCGCGGGAGGAAAACCCCGGCGGTCCCCCGGGAGTCACGGGGCTGGGGGGAGCCCCACCGAGGAGGATGGGAGGGAGGGAAAGGTGGAGGGGGAAGTCCCAGAGGGACAGGAGAGGGAGGGGGCGGGGATTCCTCCTGGGGGTGGGAGGAAGGAGAGAGACGAAGAT
>NW_023199730.1:0-782 GCF_002007445.2 Ailuropoda melanoleuca
GGGCAGGTCAAGGAGGACAGGCTAGTAGGAAAGAGGAGAAAGCAAAGTCTACTGTCTTCATGGGGGAACAAGTTGAATATGATGTGAAGGCACTCATTCATTTGCTCAACAAACATTTATGACCAACTGCTATGCACACGGCACTGGGAGGGGCACTAAGGGCTCAGCAGCAGTTGCCCTTAAATAGCTTACATAGGAGCTGGAAGAGTTATCCTGGGCCAGAGGGTGGCGGTCCCCTGCACGAGAGGGGGCACAAGCGGGAAGGCACCGCACAGACAGGTGGCCTGTGCTCACCTGTGCAGAAGGTCAAGGAGAAGGGACGAAGCTCCCGGACAGACCCTAGCGAGGCTTGGGCTGTGCTGTCTCTAAGTCTGCCACCTCCCGGCCTCAGAGCGCCACACAGCGTGTTCCATGAACGTCCCGTTCACCATGTGTGGTTGGGAACTTGCAAAAGAGGAGTTGAGGGTGTGATGGAAGGCCGCCTCCCCAGGGGGACCCCCTGATGTCCCAGCCCAGGTCAGGCTCTGCTTCTCTNGCTCTGGGCCTGTCCTCCCTGGTGCTCCCCATGCTGTGTGATTCCACGTGCACCGGGGGGCCGTCTGACTCCCTGTCTCCCCTCCCCAAAGACACCTCTTCTGTGTTTGCTCACCTTGGCCCTCCAGGGGCAGCACACACAGCAGGTGCCGGGGCAGGTGTCTGGCCCGCAGGAACCTCAGTACATATTTGCTGAGTGAGTGAGTAAAGGCAGTCATGAACGTTTATTGCTGAGTTCGGGGCAAGGG
>NW_023199731.1:0-655 GCF_002007445.2 Ailuropoda melanoleuca
CTTGCTTTCCGTGCGGCAGCCTGGGAACTTTGATCTGTCACGCTCCCACATATAACTGAAATGTAGTGAAAGAACCTGAATAAAAGACGAGACACCTTCATCCCATCATTAAGTGAGGAATCCGCTCCAACTTCCTTCAACTCCTTCCACTCCTTCCACGAACCTTTATGCCCTTCCTAGTTCCTGTGTGCCTGATGGCTGAATTCAAAGCCTCCTCAGGTCTAGCTCTTAGACTCATCATTTGATGATAATATCCTGTGCTTGCCTCATCTTTCCTAATTCCTACGGTTGAACCTTCCAGAACAGTGCTTCAGGGTTAGCCTCATGACCTCTGTAGAAGGGAATGAGGGGTCCATACAGACATCTGTCTACATGCATAGACAGACACCAGTTCCAAGGGTCACAAGATGGAACCCCACCAGAGTCGGGNCCCCACCAGAGTCGGGTTGGGGTTTCTCGTAGAGAAAGAGCCCTCTGAATGACAATCTCACCAGCCCCCAACTTGGAACTTAATACCCCAAGTTTACTGTCAGAGGAACTTGGCTTGCCTCTACGCCTGAATTATTTTCTCCCCAAACAATTCTCTTTTACTCATTTCTTTCTTTAACCTTTCCTCTGCATTTTCTTTAGTGGTGTTATTCCTTGTTCACCAGCC
>NW_023199732.1:0-289 GCF_002007445.2 Ailuropoda melanoleuca
CCAAGGCCTATATATACCTATTTGGAGGGGCGATATTTAGTAAATGCTAGATTTAAATATCATTATATTAATGATATTTAAATTATATTAAAATTACATGCATTAAAGAATATATGCATTTAGTGTTAATTTAAGCAGTAACCAATATGCGAATAAATATAATAATATGTTTTAAATGCCCTCCCATACTCATTTCTACATGTCAACTCTAATACTTTCAGAGAAGTACTTTCAGAACAATTCCAATTTTTTTAAAAAAGATTTTATTTATTTATTTGAGAGAGAGAGA
>NW_023199732.1:317-1540 GCF_002007445.2 Ailuropoda melanoleuca
TAAAATTACATGCATTAAAGAATATATGCATTTAGTGTTAATTTAAGCAGTAACCAATAAGCGAATAAATATAATAATATGTTTTAAATGCCCTCCCATACTCATTTCTACGTGTCAACTCTAATACTCTCAGAGAAGTACTTTCAGAACAATTCCAATTTTTTTAAAAAAGATTTTATTTATTTATTTGAGAGAGAGAGATAGGGAGAGAAAGCACGAGTGGGGGGGGTTGCTGAGGTGCGGGGAGAGGGAGAAGCAGGCTCACCGCTGAGCAGAGAGCCCGATGTGGGGCTCAATCCCAGGACCCTGGGACCATGACCTGAGCTGAAGACAGACACTTAACCAACTGAACCACACAGGCACCCCAGAGCAATTCCAATTATTATACTCATTGCTGATATTTGGTAACCAAGTGTTTAAAACTATGTATCATGGCCTAATTCATACCACTCCATTAGCTTTGAAAGTAACAAATCAAAAACAGACTATAATTAAATAATAATCTAATTTTTTAAATAATTAAATAACTGAAAAATGTGTTAATTAGAATCACTAAAATTTTTCTTTAAATTTCAAGGAAGTATTTGATTTAAATCATAAATCAAAAGCAAATACTAAAACATCAAAGTTTCTCCCATTTACACATTAAATGAAAAACTTAGCTTCTTACCAGACAGAGGCTAAATTGGAGTGCAGATGTAAACTATGAGGAAACCTTGAGGATCTGGCTGTCCAGTACTGATGAACCACATGCTGTTCCAGCCAGCTTCGGCCATCTGTCTCATCTACTGGAAGGATATTGAAAAANTAAAAAGTTTAAATTATGAGAGTTAACAAAAAAACACTTGAGCAACTATGCCACAATTCTGGATTTATGACTCCACTCAAATAGTCAATTGAAAAGCTCTTTAGCGGCGCCTGAGTGGCTCATTTGTTAAGCGTCTGCCTTCGGCTCAGGGCGTGATCCCAGGGTCCTGGGATTGAGCCTCGCATCGGTCTCCCTGTTCTGCTGGGAGCCTGCTTCTTGCTTTCCCACTCCCCGTGCTTGTGTTCCCTCTCTCACTGGCTCTCTCTCTCTCTGTCAAATAAATAAATAAAAATCTTTAAAGAAAAAAAAAAAAGGCTCTTTAACTTACCAAACTCAACACCCATAAAACAAATAATAAAGTTAAGAAATGGGCAGAAGACATGAATAGACACGTTTCCAAACAAGATACCCAGAT
>NW_023199733.1:0-990 GCF_002007445.2 Ailuropoda melanoleuca
CGGAGCAAAGTCATAACCTATGCAGACTGCGTTACTCAGATTTATTTTCTCATACTCTTTGCCGTGTTGGATGTCTTTCTCCTGACTGTGATGGCTTATGACCGGTTTGTGGCCATCTGTCATCCCCTGCACTACATGGTCATCATGAACCCACGGCTCTGTGGACTGCTAGTGATGGTGTCCTGGATCATGTGTGTCCTGAATTCCTTGTTACAAAGTTTCAAGATGTTGTGGCTTTCTTTCTGTACCCACTTCCACATCCCCCACTTTTTCTGTGAACTCAATCAGATGATCCAACTTGCCTGTTCTGACACCTTTGTTAATAATTTGCTGATGTATTTCACAGCTGTCTTGTTGGGTGGTGGTCCTTTTGCTGGAATCCTTTACTTTTATTCTAAGATAGTTTCCTCCATATTTGGGATCTCCTCAGCTCAGGGCAAGTATAAAGCTTTTTCCACCTGTGCATCTCACCTTTCTCGTCTCCTTATTTTATTCTACAATCCTAGGGGTGTATCTTAGCTCTGCTGTTACCCAGAGCTCCCATGCAAGTGCAGTGGCCTCGTTGATATACACGGTGGTCACGCCCATGCTGAACCCCTTCATCTATAGCCTGAGGAACAAAGACATAAAGAGGGCTCTGAAGGGAATCATTGGGCTTCCAGTGATGTAAGGGCCTATGTTCCTGGGGTAGAAGTAGTGTCCATGATTGCAGAACTCACAGCCTCAGAGTCAGGAACTGCCATTCGTTGATCAGGCTGTGGAAGTATAATCAATTCCTTCTATTTATTCCCTAGAATTTCCACTTGTTAGAATACAAATTCTGCGTGCATTTAAGTAACTCGCTTATTTATCTTCTGCTCTGAGAATCTTCAATAGCAGCATAATCATAAATTCTGTCCCCAACTATCAGTGCAAATGGCCAGAACGGGAAGAAGCAGGTTTTTATAATCTTTCAGTTCTGGTTGCTTTTATAAGTGCATCTGTTCACTA
>NW_023199734.1:0-1086 GCF_002007445.2 Ailuropoda melanoleuca
CGGGCCACTAACCAGGGACGGCAGTGTAGGTAAGCGAGCGCTCTCTGGGACGTGAGTCAGGTGACGCCCCTGGATGACGGGTGCCGTGGTTCAGATGTGCTGTGTTTGAGGGTCTCAGCTCTCCCAGGGGCGGCCAGCGTCTGCCCCCCAGCGCTGCCCTGGCGAGTGAGAGGACCCTGGGAAGTCATCCGCATGGCCCCGCACACGGAGCACTGTGGGTCATCTTTAACTGCTGGGTGGGACCGGGATGACACCCCCTCCTCCCCCGCGCGTGCCGGCTCTTGCTGGTGACACGCAAGGGTCCTCCCTCCTCTCAGACCAGACTGTCAGCATCCCAGTGAGCAACCGTGCTTTGTTTCCCTGTTGAGCTCCCAGTCTGCCCCACAGGGAGAAGAGGATTTAATCTTTAAAGCCACTTAGCACAGCTGGTGACTCATCAGTGAAGGGACTGTGAGGCCGGGCCAGCTGGCAGCCGACACAATCATCCAGGCTGCGGCCACCCTCTCCACGGGGACCCTGCCCTCTCCATGGGTCCTCCGCCCTCTCCACAGGTCCTCCGCCCTCTTCACGGGGACCCGCCCTCTCCACGGGGACCCCCACCCTCGCTCTCTCCACGGGGACCCCAGCCCTCAGGCAAGCCTGGGTGTGAGCGGGATGCTGGTGTGCATGCGACAGGGACCTTGCAGGGGCNCTGCAGGGGCCACAGGTCAGTGTGGACTGCTCTGAGTGCCTTTACACCAATGCTGACTCCAGCTTCTTCGTGTTGGTCTGTCCCCTTTGTGTGTCCCTCGGGTCATTTGTGAAAGGGGAGCAGTGAGAGCGTCTGCCCCAGCGGGTCAGGTGAGGAGTTGAGTTCCCGCCATTTGTACAATCATGGAAGACAGTGTAGGCTGGCAACGACTTTCCATTTCGACAGTGTTGACACCTGGTGAGGCAGGTGGGCAGAGAGAGAGAGAGCATGGCTCCGGTCCTGCCACCACGGCGCGCTCAGGGCTTCCTAGCACACGAGCATCATGGGGCCTTCCTCCACACGGCACGGATTTACTGAGCCCCTCCTACACTGGGCATGGCATGGATGACAGATAC
>NW_023199735.1:0-660 GCF_002007445.2 Ailuropoda melanoleuca
CTGATGTCTACCTTACAGACCCAGAAAAGCCAGAAGTTGTCTTGATTTGGTTATTCCTATGGTCTGTAGTATTTTTTTTTTTGTTTGTTTACAAATGTGAAGCTCTGTATGGTGACTAACATAATAAAAAATACTATTATATTAAAAAAAACAAAAAAAAATTGTAAAGCTCTGGAATGTTGTTTTAGTCCTGCTCTTATAACCAGTAATCTTCAGTCTCTGCGATAAGATATTTTATTACATTTGGCAAGACTAAACTTTAAAAAAGCAAGAACCTTAGGGACATCATTAATGTTAAACTGCAACAGTATGAAGTCTGAAGTTGTATACATGGTTTCTGTCTTCATCAGAGCTAACCTTTTCTAGTTTTATTTTTTTTAATAATAATTTTTATTTTGTTATGTTAGTCATCATACAGTTTATCCTTAGTTTTTGATGTAATGTTTCATGATTCATTATTTGCGTATAANATTCATTATTTGCGTATAAAACCCAGTGCACCATGCAATATGTGCCCTCCTTAATACCCATCGCTGGCCTGTCTATTCTATTCTAAGCCATCTGCTCCTTCTCATGCCACCCTCCCCAAAACACAGATAGGTAATTTCAGGAGATGGCATTTCCGTCTAATGTACACAGAGTTATCAGTATGTCCTTTGG
>NW_023199737.1:0-172 GCF_002007445.2 Ailuropoda melanoleuca
AGCATCAAACTTTACATCGGAATCCGGGGATGTACTGTATGGTGATTAACATAATATAATAAAAAAATTTTTTAAAAAAGAAGGGGGAATAAAGCATGAGAGACTATGGACTCTGAGAAACAAACTGAGGGCTTCAGAGGGGAGGGGGTGGGGGAATGGGATAGACTGGTGA
>NW_023199737.1:222-715 GCF_002007445.2 Ailuropoda melanoleuca
GGCACTGGAGGAGATAATGCTAAGTGAAATAAGTCAAGCAGAGAAAGACAATTATCATATGATTTCTCTCATCTATGGAACATAAGAACTAGGAAGATCGGTAGGGGAAGAAAGGGATAAAGAAAGGGGGGGTAATCAGAAGGGGGAATGAAGCATGAGAGACTATGGACTCTGAGAAACAAACTGAGGGCTTCAGAGGGGAGGGGGTGGGGGAATGGGATAGACTGGTGATGGGTAGTAAGGAGGGCACGTATTGCATGGTGCACTGGGTGTTATACACAACTAATGAATCATCAAACGTTACATCGGAAACCAGGGATGTACCGTATGGTGACTAACATAATATAATAAAAAAGCATTAAAATAATAATAAAAAAAAAGAAACAACAGAGTTGGGAAAGCGTCCCTCAAGTAATAGCAATATTCATGAATAGGGAATCATGAACAAACTTCTGTGTGGAGGGAGAGGAAAGTGTCACATAGTTACCAGTTC
>NW_023199737.1:800-4550 GCF_002007445.2 Ailuropoda melanoleuca
AAAAAAAAGAAACAACAGAGTTGGGAAAGTGTCCCTCAAGTAATAGCAATATTCATGAATAGGGAATCATGAACAAACTTCTGTGTGGAGGGAGAGGAAAGTGTCACATACTTATCAGTTCATATCAACACTGTATGGAATCCACCCTTCAAGTCATAGTGTCTTTCATGAATATGGAAGCAGTACTCCAAGTGGGTATGGAAGCATAAGGAAAGGACCACATACATATCTCTAACAACAGTGTAGAGGAACAGTCCTTCAACTATCATCACCTTCCTGAATATTGAACCCTTATCAAAATTGGTGTGTATTTTAGGGAAAGGTCTACATACTTTTCTTGAAGAAACAATGGTGTCAGGTTAATGTCCTTCAAGTAACATCATCATTCGTGAATATGAAAGCATTACCCAGTGTGTGTGTGGAAGCACGATGAAAGTGCCACATACTTAGCTCTAAGACACATTTTTCTGAAACGTCCTTCAGGTAACATCATCTATTATGAATACAGAATCATTGCAGAAGTGGGTGTAGATGCATGAGGATAGTGCCAAATACTTATCTCTAAGAAACTACAGTGTACGGAAATTGTCCTTCATGTAATTCCATGTTACATGAATATGGAAGCAGTAACCAACCTCAGTGTGGAATGCAGAGTAAAGTCCAACATACTTATCCCTTAGAAATCACACAGAAGTGAAACCTTGTTTCAACCCCTTTGTCTTTCATGAATATTATCCAAAGTGGGTGTGGAAGCTCAGGAGAGTGCCACTTACTTATCTCTAAGAATCAAGAGTTTAGACACCCCCCTTCAAGTAACACCATTGTCCATGAATACGGAAGCATTACACCAAGTGGGTGTGGAAGGAGGAGGAATGTTTCATATACTTATCTCTAAGAATCAACAGGGCAAGGAAACTGTCCTTCAATGATCATTGTCTTTCAAGAAGGTGTAATCATTAACCTACTTGGGTGTACAAGGAAAAGCAAATTACCACATACTTAACCCTAGAAACAACACTGTACTGAAACCGTCCTTCAGATAACATCATCTTTTATGTATGTGAAAGCATTACCCAAGGAGGGTGTGGAAGCATGAGGAAAGGATCACATACATATCACTAGGAAACTACAGTGTACAGGAACCAACTTACAACTAACATCATCACTCATGAATATGTAAGCATTAACCAAATTGGTTGTGGAAGCCTGACAAAAGTGCCACATACTTACCTGTAAGAAAGAACAGGGTACAGGAATGATCCTTCCGCTTACATCACCTTGCTGAGTAACGGACCCTTATCAAAATTAGCATATGCATAGGGTAAGGTCCACAGGCTTATCTCTAAGAAACAACTGTGTCAGGATAACGTCCATCAAGTAACATCATCATTCATGAATATGAAGCATTACCCTACGTGTGTGTGGAAGCATGAGGAAAGTGCCACATACTTAGCTCTAAGACACAATTTCCCGAAACCGTTCTTCAAGAAACATCATCTATCATGAATACAGAAGCATTGCCTGAAGTGAATGTAGTAGCATGGGGATAGTGCCACATACTTACCTCTATGAAACTACAGTGTAAGGAAATTGTCCTTCATGTAATACCATGTTTCATAAATATGGAAACATTAACTAGCTTCAGCATGGAAAGAAGAGCAAATTGCATGATACTTATCCTTTAGAAACCTCACAGAAGGGAAACCTTCTTCAACTCACATCATCATTCATGAATATGGAAGCATTACACAAAGTTGCTGTGGAAGAATGAGGAAAAGTCTACATACTTATCTCTAAGAAACAACAGAGTTCAGGAAGTGTCCAATATGATCCAACAGTATATTAAAAGGATTATCCATCACAACCAAGTGGGACTCATCCCTAGGATGCAAGGGTGGTTCAATATTCACAATTCAATCAATGTGTTAGAACACATTAATAAGAGAAGAGACAAGAATCATATGGTCTTCTCAATTGATGCAGAAAAAGCATTTGACAAAATATGGCATCTTTTCCTGATTAAAACCCTTCAGAGTGTAGGGATAGAGGGTATATTCCTCAATTTCATAAAAACCATCTCTGAAAAGCCCACAGCGAATATCATTCTCAATGGGGAAAAGCTCAGAGCCTTTCCCTTAAGATCAGGAACATGACAAGGATGCCCACTCTCATCATTATTGTTCAACATAGTACTAGAAGTCCTAGCAACAGCAATCATATGACCAAAAAGAATAAAAGTTATTCAAATAGGCAAAGAAGAAGTCAAACTCTCTCCCTTCACAGAGGACGTGATACTTTATGTGGGAAACCCGAAGCCTCCACCCCCAAATTACTAGAACTCATAGAACAATAAAGTAATGTGGCAGGATACAAAATCAATGCACAGAAATCAGTTGCATTTCTATACGTGAACAATGAGACTGAAGAGAGAGAAATTAGGGAATCGATTCCATTTACGATAGCACCAAAACCCATAAGATATCTCAGTATAAATTTAACCAGAGAGGTAAAGAATCTATATTCTAGAAACTACAGAACATTGATGAAAGACATTGAAGAAGACACAACAGGATGGAAAAACATTCCATGCTCATGGATCGGAAGAACAAACATAGTTAAAATGTCTATGCTACCTAGAGCAATCTACACTTTCAATGCCATCCTGATGAAAATACCAATAACATTTTTCAAAGTGCTGGAACAAACAATCCTAAAATTTGTGTAGAATCAGAAAAGACCCCGAATCACCAAGGAGATGTTGAAAAAGAATAACAACGCTAGGGGTATCACGTTGCCTGATTTCTAGCTATACTACAAAGCTGTAATCACAAAGACAGCACGGTACTGGCACAAAAACAGACACACAGACCAATGGAACAGAACACTGACTCCAGAAATGGACCCTCAACTCTATGGTCAACTAATCTTTGACAAGCAGGAAAAAAAAACGTACCACGGGAAAAAGTCTCTTCAATAAATGGTGCTGGGGAAATTGGACAGCTCTATACAGAAGAATGAAACTTGACTGCTCTCGCACACCATACACAAAGATAAACTCCAAATGGATGAAAGTCTTCAATGTGAGACAGGAATCCATCAAAATCATAGAGAAGAATATAGGCTGTAACCTCTTCGACATTGGCCACAGCAACTTCTTTAATGACAGGTCTCCAAAGGCAAGGGAAGCAAAAGCAAAAGTGAACATTTGGGACTTCATCAAGATAAAAAGCTTGTGCACAACAAAGGAAACAGTCAACAAAATAAAGAGGCAACCCATGGACTAGGAGAAGATCTTTGCGAATGACACTACAGATAAAAGACTGGTATTCAAGATCTATAAAGAACTTCTCAAACTCCACACCCAAAAAACAAATAATCAAATAAAAATGGGCAGAAGATACGAACAGACACTTTTCCAATGNCGAACAGACATTTTTCAAATGAAGACATATGACTGGCTAACAGACACATGAAAAAATGTTCAAAATCATTAGCCATCAGGGAAATTCAAATCAAAACCACACTGAGATACCACCTTACGCCAGTTAGAATGGCAAAAAATGACAAGGCAAGAAATAACATATGTTGGAGAGGACGTGGAGAAAGGGGAAACCTCTTACACTGTTCATAGGAATGCAAGTTGGTACAGCCACTTTTTAAAACAGTGTGGAGGTTCTTTGAAAAATTAAAAATAGAGGTACCTTATGACCCAGCAATTGCACTACTGGGTATTTACCCCAAAGATACAGA
>NW_023199737.1:4739-4965 GCF_002007445.2 Ailuropoda melanoleuca
CAAGGATAGGACTGGAGGAGATTATGCTAAGTGAAATAAGTCAAGCAGAGAAAGACAATTATCACATGGTTTCACTTATTTGTGGAACATAAGTAATAGTAGGGAGATTAGGAGAAGGAAGGGGAAAATGAAGGGGGGATATACAAGGGGGAAATGAACCACGAGAGACTATGGACTCTGGGAAATAGACTGAGGGCTTCAGAGGGGAGGGGGTTGTGGGATTGGG
>NW_023199739.1:0-223 GCF_002007445.2 Ailuropoda melanoleuca
CCTAATCCACGCATGAGGAAGCAGTTGACCAAAATTAGAGCAGAAATCAACGAATTAGAAACCAGGAGTACGGTAGAGCAGATCAACAGAGCTAGAAGCTGGTTCTTCCGAGAATTAATAACATTGACAAACCTCTGGCAAGACTTATCCAAAAGAATAGAGAAAGGACCCAAATTAATAAAATTATGAATGAAAAAGGAGAGGTCACAACCAACACCAATGA
>NW_023199739.1:561-1925 GCF_002007445.2 Ailuropoda melanoleuca
AATATTACCTTGATCCCCAAACCAGGCAAAGACCCAATAAAAAAGTAGAATTACAGACTGATTTCCCTAATGAATATGGACCCCAAAATCCTCAACAAGATCCTGGCAAATAGAATCCAACTGTACGTTAAAAGGATTATCCATCATGACCAAGTGGGATTCATCCCTGGGCTGCAGGGGTGGTACAACACTCGCAAATCTATCAGTGTATTAGATTTTATTCAGAAACAAAAATTCAGAAATCATATGATTCTCTCAATAGATGCAGAAAAAGCATTTGACAAAATACAGCATCCTTTCCTGATTAAAACCCTTCAGAGTGTAGGAATAGAGGGTACATTTCTCAATCTCATAAAAGCCATCTATGAAAAGCCTACTGCAAGCATTATTCTCAATGGGGAAAAGCTGGAAGCCTTTCCCTTAAGATCAGGAACACGACAAGGATGCCCACTCTCGCCACTATTATTCAACATAGTACTAGAAGTCCTTGCAACAGCAATCAGAAGACAAAAAGGGATCAAAGGTATCCAAATCGACAAAGAAGAAGCCAAACTGTCTCTCTTCATAGATGAAATGATACCCTATATGGAAAACCCAAAAGAATCCACTCCCAAACTATTAGAAGTTATAGAGCAATTAAGGAATGTGGCATGATACAAAATCAATGCTCAGAAATCAATTGCATTTCTTACACAAATAATGAGACTGAAGAAAGAGAAATTAGGGAATCCATCCCATTTACAATAGCACCAAAAACCATACGTTACCTCGGAATTAACTTNTGAGACGTAAAGGATCTATATTCTAGAAAATATAAATCACTCTTGAAAGACATTGAGGAAGACACCAAAAGATGGAAAAATATTCCATGCTCATGGATTGGAAGAATTAACATAGTTAAAATGTCCATACTACCCAGAGCAATCTACACTTTCAATGCTATCCCGATCAAAATACCGAGGACATTTTTCAAGGAACTGGAACAAATAGTCCTTAAATTTGTATGGAACCGGAAAAGGCCCCGAATCGCCAAGAAACTATTGAAAAGGAAAAACAAAGCTGGGGGCATCACAATGCCGGATTTCGAGCTGTACTACAAAGCTGTGATCACAAAGACAGCATGGTACTGGCACAAAAACAGACACATGGACCAATGGAACAGAATAGAGAACCCAGAAATGGACCCTCGGTTCTTTCGACAACTAATCCTTGAAAAAGCAGGAAAAAACATCCAGTGGAAAAAAGACAGTCTCTTCAATAAATGGTGCTGGGAAAATTGGACAGCTACATGCAAAAGAATGAAACTTGACCACTCTTTCACACCATACACAAAGATAAACTCCAAATGGATGAAAGACCTCGAT
>NW_023199739.1:1989-2240 GCF_002007445.2 Ailuropoda melanoleuca
AGGCAACAACCTCTACGACATCGGCCAAAGCAACCTTTTTCATGACACATCTCCAAAGGCAAGAGAAACAAAAGATAAAATGAACATGTGGGACTTCATTAAAATAAAAATATTCTGCACAGCCAAGGAAACAATAAAAAAAAATAAGAGGCATCCCACAAATCAAAACCACACTAAGATACCACCTTATGGCAGTTAGAATGGCAAAAATTGACAAGGCAAGAAACAACAATTGTTGGAGAGGATGTGGA
>NW_023199739.1:2268-2594 GCF_002007445.2 Ailuropoda melanoleuca
CCTACATTGTTGGTGGGAATGCAAGTTGGTACAGACACTCTGGAAAACAGTGTGGAGGTCCCTTAAAAAGTTAAAAATTGAACTACCCTATGACCCAGCCATTGCAATACTGGGTATTTACCCCAAAGATGCAGACGTAGTGAAGAGAAGGGCCATATGCACCTCAGTGTTCATAGCAGCATTATCCATAATAGCTAAATCGTGGACGGAGCCGAGATGCCCTTCAACAGATGACTGGATTAAGAAGTTGTGGTCGATATATACAATGGAATATTACTCAGCTATCAGAAAGAACGAATTCTCAACATTTGCTGCAACATGGACGG
>NW_023199739.1:2761-3013 GCF_002007445.2 Ailuropoda melanoleuca
ACTATGGACTCTGAGAAACAAACTGAGGGCTTCAGAGGGGAGGAGGGTGGGGGAATGGGATAGGCTGGTGATGGGTAGTAAGGAAGGCACATACTGCATGGTGCACTGGGTTTTATACGCAACTAATGAATCTTCAAACTTTACATCAGAAACCAGGGATGTACTGTATGGTGACTAACAGTGTAATAAAAAAACATTAAAAAAAAAATCCTGGAAGATGGACGCAGTGCCTCGTTCCCAGTCCTCAGTAAC
>NW_023199740.1:0-1175 GCF_002007445.2 Ailuropoda melanoleuca
AGTTTAACTACATTATTTAAAAGTATAAAGGTACCCGTAAAAAGAACTAAAATTATAACATATGCAATAAACATTAGGGAGTATGAGGTATCAGATAAAATGTAAATGCATGGATTATGTTTTAATTTCTTCATTTCACAATGTGGAGCCAACAGACGCTACCTAAAGTGCGTAGATCACAAAATAAAGGTTGAGATATATATGATGTTATGAGTCTAGAAGAACTAAAATGATGCATGAACCTTCCCAAATATCAGAAATAAAGCATAACCATATATTTACACAAAACAGGGATTTAAAACATCAGAAAAAATAAAGGACAGTTGTGGTTGACTTTAGTAGGTTGCCTACATAATATTCATTCCCTCCTTCCCTTTCCCAAGCAGTACTCTGATTTTTATTCAGGTAGATCTGAACAAATTCTCAAAAAAGGGATAGAGATGAAAAAATGAAAAGAAAGGTTAAACAGTAGACAGGAGAGAATGATAAATCTGACATAATACACATCAAAAGTCTGGAAGAAGAGAGAAAAAAGGGAATATAATGACTGAGAGTTTTTTGGACACCAATCTACAGCTCCACAGAGTCCTGCAAATTCTAACCAGGATGAACATGTAAGCGGACACATGCGCGTGTACACACACACACACCCCAACACAGTGGAACTGTAGAGGGCCAAAGGCAAAGAGGAGATAACAGCAGCCAGAGACAGAGTAAAGTGAAAAACAGGCTACGTATGGGCTTCTTGATAACGTGCGCACGCACGCACACAAACTAAAACAATGGTATAATATCTCCAACATGCTACGGAAAAATAACTGTCGACTTAGAATTCTATACCTGGCAAAAATGTATTTCAAAAATGAAGGCAAAATAAAGACATTTCAGGCAAATAAAATCAACAGACACTCATAAAATGTACTGTAAAGGACTTCGAAAAGAAGGACTATGATCCTAAAATGACAGGTTTAAAATGNGATGACAGGTTTAAAATGCAAGAAATTATCAGCAGAAGTAACGAATATGTGTAAAGCTAAATAAACACTAACTTCACGAAAGAGTAATTATTTCTTGTGGGATTAAAAGTAAGAAGGAACTAAAGTACACAACAGGGGCGCCTGGGTGGCACAGCGGTTAAGCGTCTGCCTTCGGCTCAGGGCGTGATCCCGGCGTTA
>NW_023199741.1:0-7373 GCF_002007445.2 Ailuropoda melanoleuca
TGGGTAGTAAGGAGGGCATGTATTGCATGGTGCACTGGGTGTTATACGCAACTAATGAAGCATCAAACTTTTACATCGGAATCTGCGGATGTACTGTATTGTGATTAACACAATATAATAAAATAAAATTTTAAAAAAAGAATCCCTAAATAAGAGAGAAACTGATATTTCTTGGGGTGAGGTTCCAATTTAGGATCATCAATGTCTTGAGAAATCTTCCAAGTACCAGAAATCATACATATATCTAAACTTTATATCTCCAGATCCTCCAAGTGCCAGAACTTAACCCTGTAATTGATGATCTATTGGTGCAGGGATCTCTAAAGGAACGAGCATATTATGAGTGCTTTTCACCTCCAGTAAATCAGCCAAAATGCCAAACTTGTTTGTGTGTGTTTTAAATTAAACAAAGTATTGCCAGGTATAGGCAATGGCTGTGTTTTCTAAATAGATTTGCTATTGATTATATGTCATAATTAAATTTAGGCAGTTCTATTTGTTACTTCTAAAGCATGTTTGGTAACTTAGAGGATGGCAGTGGGAAGCCCAACCAAATTCAGTCATTTGTGGTTTTTCTTGGATCCCTGATTTGAAACATCTTAGTGGTTCATTTGCTCTTCTGGTCATATTTCATGAAAATCTCATTCCCTTCCTCCAAAAAACAGCACAGATTTATTACTCTCATGGCCTCACTAATATCTGGTGTACTGTAGGTTCTGAGGATATCTTTACCTTAATCAATAATGAAAGAGAAATGGTGGGAAACAGGAACAACAGCCTCCTATCAAAAATAACCAACCTCTTACTGGCAAATTGTTGGTTGCTTTGGGCTGTGGAAAAAGCTACTTGCCCTCAGACAGATTTAAATGATACGTGATATATACAAGGAAATATTACTCAGCCATCAGAAAGAACGATTACCCAACATTTGCAGCAACATGGCTGGGACTGGAGGAGATTATGTTATGTGAAATAAGTCAAGCAGAGAGAGGCAATTATCATATGGTTTCACTCATTTATGGAACATAAGGAATAGCAGGGAGATCGGTAGGATAAGGAAGGGAAGGATGAAGGCGGGGTTAACAGAAAGGGGAATGAACCACGAGAGACTACGGACTCTGGGAAACAAACTGAGGGCTTCAGAGGAGAGGGGGGTGGGGGACTGGGATAGGCCATTGATGGATATTCAGGAGGGCACGTATTGCATGGAGCACTGGGTGTTTTACACAAACAATGAATCACGAAACACTACATCAAAAACTAATGATGTACTGTACAATGACTAACATAATAAATTTTTTTTAAAAAAATAAAAATAAATGCTACGTGATATGGAATAAGTCATTTTGCAGTTCCTGCCCCACAGAACAGCCTATATTCTAACATACATTAAATGGGATCTAATATGTCTTGCCTCTTTACTACTCTTTCCAAAATTCTAACATTTTGGAAGTTAGATAGCCTGTATGCCCCCGAGAAGGTTCACCAATGAGTTCATTTTGAATAATTTTACTCTTTTATTTCCTTTGTTCATTGCATATTGCTAATTCTTCTTGCCTTCTTTTCATTGAGGACTATGATGCCTTCTTTGAAGCCAGAGAAAATAATGCAGTGTATGCCTTTTTAGGCTTGACAGCCCCACCTGGTTCAAAGGTATGATTCTTTTTTTTCCTGCTTTATAAGCCATTTTATTGCTGCTGGGTTTTTTAATCAGTGAGATTTCTACCTTTATTAAGTATTCAGGTTAAGCTAGAGGCAGCATAACATAGCTGAAAGGAAATCTTCCTTCTCTGCATGCACTTAATCTCAGGTAGGGCAGACAGATGTGGATAATCAAATACACAAAGTATGTGAGTAGGAGGTAGATGGAGTGACTTCCCCATCAAGTTATCCAAAGCAGCAAATTTTTCATTGACCCATTCATAAATAAGTGGTTACCAATTTTAAAGACTACATCATTTCAGCTGTCATGCATGGTTTTACATCAACAGAACTTATCTTAGTTCATAGTAATCTTCTTGGCAGCCTCTATTGTCTTTGTGTGAAAGCAAGTGCTTTAACTAAAAGCATTTGAGTTTCAAAATTGGTCACTAAATTGCTGGCTAAATTTGGGGCTTTCTCCCTGCCGACAACAAATCAATTTCTCAACTGGTAGTGTTTCCAGGGGAGACCATATAAAGAAAAGAATCAAAAATTAAATTGCCTATTTAACGAAATGTCTCTAAGCTATGGGCATTAAATATATCTTTGCTTTGTACCATAGGTCTACCACAGGCTGGCTTAATGAGAATGTATGTCCCTGTTCTATCATTTTACATTTCGTTCTTAGCAACTAATTTTATGTTAAACAGACTCTTTGAACTCCAGCTCCTTCTCCAATTTTGAAAGTCTGTTATTGCTCATGTTTTCAGCAGAGAACATTTACTAGCATTGTTTTCTGAGTCACTGTGAAATTTTGTTGCCTTGCTGAAATTTCTTCTCCCATGGATAAAAAGTCTTATTTTAGGCTTTGTATAATTTGAGTTATAAGAAATGTTAGGTAAAATATTTTTGTTTAATCAAGTTAGGAAAACCCAAATTAAGTCATTGATTTCAGGGCAGATAAGAGGAAGTATGAAAGGAAAGATAATCTGTTTTCTGTGACTGAATACTTCCTCTCCTTCAGTTAAAATTAGAAGTCATTCATTCACTTATTCATTCAGCAAGTATTGATTTTCAAGCACTAAGTTGACATTAATGGTGGGACAAATACAGAGAATGTAGCATAGTCACTATCTTCAAAGTGTTTTTAACGTAGTGAAGGAAAAGTATACAATAATTCTACAACAAATATGTCTACAAATAATTATAATCCAACACATATTATGGTAAATTCTGTATGCCCTGAATAAAGTGCTGTAGGTGTCCAGAAGAAATAACAATAAATTATTACTAAGGAATTGGGGAACGTTTCACAGAGGAAATGACATTTGAGCTGTTAGGGATTCCAAATACTGAAATGACACTAAGATGTCTTTCACAGAGTCAGCAACAGGAACCAGTCCATTGGGATGTAGCTTCACATGATGGTATGTTCAGGGAGCAGAGTGTAGTGCAGGGTGTCTCCAGAATAGGGCATATTAAATAGAGGCTGTGAGTTTCACTAGTTTGGACTAAATTATGAATGCTGTGTTAGGTACTTTCAGGTTTATCCTCTAGGTATTCAAAAGCCATGGTAGGAAATGGGGGAAGACAATAATGAGATTATCTCTGCATTTTACGATATGATTTGATCTATGTCTTAAGAAAATTGGCAGCTGTATGGATTGTAAAACATTGGAGAAATGAGATATTAGAGATAAGCCAACCCATTAGAGGGTAACTTAAGAGTCCAGAAAAGTAATGGAGAGGGCCTGAAGTGGGACAGCAACGATGAAAAGAAAAGATGAATTTAGGAGATCTAGAAAATTCATGTATTATAAGACATACCGACTTATGAGATGCTTGTGGACATAAAGAACTGGGAAGAAGTGAAGCTATATCTAGGGCTTCTAACCTGAGTGACTGGGAAATAAAACAGATGCCATGGAGGAAACAAAAAAATGAATGCTCGAGTGGAGGAGTTAGTCTTGGAAAGGAGAGGACATGTAGTTTTTACTGAGACTGGAGAGAATGAGGAGAGAAGGATAAAAATAGAAATTTTAATATGTGGGGAGGTTAGAGAAGGTCATATTTGAAAACGCCATGTCTTTAGTGTCAGGTCATCTGCTAGGAGTGATGGGAAATTTAAGACATTAGAACTTTGAGGAGAATTGAGTGGATTCAGTTGTTAAAAATAGTCTAAAGAGTAGGTTAAGATTGAGAATGGAAGTATGGCTCGGCAAAATAGAAGTTCCAGCTAAAGTTAGAGTTGATGAGTTCATATTGGAGCCAGTCAGCTTGGTTATAGTGTTTTTTTTCCCTCTATCCTGCTTAAGCCTAGGAGTAGGAATAGAGTAAAAGAACGGTAGATGTTATCAAAGACAGAGTGAATAGACTGGAATAATAAGAAAAGATCTGGAATTGACAGTGGAATTGAAGGGTAGGTTGGTGATTGGGAGATTTTGTTTTGTTTTGTTTTGTTTATTTTACTTGAGTATAGTTGACACACAATATTACATTAATTTAAGATATACAATATAGTGATTCAACTTCTTTCTAAGTTATGCTAAGCTCACAAGTGTAGCTATCATCTGTCACCATGCAACACTATTGCAATACCACTGACTATATTCCTATGATGTGCCTTTTATTTGGTGATAAGGAGATTTTGAATGTTAGTATTTAATAGGTTTTTCCAAGACTAAAAGTGATAAATTTGATACCAGAATAAGTTTTCTATTCTTCTGCTAAACTTTCAAAGTTTTTTTTCCCCCTTTAACAGGACAATAAGCCTTCTAGAGAGAACTGGTGAATAACAAGTATACAAAATAAGAAATGCAACTAGTTAACCCACATTGGAAAAATGCACTGACAATAAGGGCGTGATAAAATGGGATTCATTTTTCTTCTATGAAATTAGCAAAGATAAAACAAGGTGATAATACTCAAGGCTAAGTAGGGTGCATTGAAACAGTTGTTGTCACATAGTACTGGTGATAGAATGAATTAGTGTTCCCTTTTGAAAACCAGAATGGCAAATATGTATCAAGGACATTCACCCAGTAATTTCACATTGGGTATTATAGTCTAATGAAACAATTCTGTGCATGGAAAATCTTTATGGATAAAAGCATATATCAAAATGTTATTTGCAATCCTAAAACTTTAGAAGCAAGTTAAATGTCTAACAGTATGGCCAACCAAAATAATTCAACACTGAATGAACTTTATGGATAAAAGTATGTTTCAATGTGTTATATAATCCTGAAACTTTGAAAACAAGTTAAACATCAAAACATAGGGTCAAGAAAAATAGTTTATTCGCTGAATGTACTACTGCTTTCATTAAAAAATGAGTTTGTAACGGAGGCTGGGTGGCTAGGTCAATTAAGCATCTGCCTTTGGCTCAGGTCATGATCCCAGGGTCCTGGGATCAAGCACCACATTGGGCTCCTTGCTCAGCAGAGAGACTGCTTCTGCTCTGTCTGCCTGCAGCTCCCCCTGCTTGTGATCTCTCTCTTTCTCTCTATGTCTCAAAAAAAGAAAAAATCTTTAAAAAAATATTTTAAAAAATTAAAACATAAAAAATGAGTTTATATAAAGATACATTATAATGAGGTACATAGTTGTTTTTACTGTATAATTGATATTCTAATTATGTTAGGAGACAACTTAACCATAGCTAAATGTGAATATTTTTCTCCTTTCTTCACTTTCCAAATAATTAGCATACATTCTCTTTACATTTAAAAATTATTCAAAATCAATACTAGTGGAGAACTTCATATTTAAAACACCTTATGATAAATATTTCCATAAAACAAGGAATCTTCCTGTGGAAGACAATTTTTATATTATTTTATATATTGGATGCATTTAAAACAGGGCATATTCTCTTACACTCTTGGTGGGAATGCAAGTTGGTACAGCCACTGTGGAAAACAGTGTGGAGGTCCCTTAAAAAGTTAAAAATAGAGCTACCCTATGACCTAGCAATTGCACTACTGGGTATTTACCCCAAAGATACAGACGTAGTGAAGAGAAGGGCCATATTCACCCCAATGTTCATAGCAGCATTGTTCAAAATAGCTAAATTGTGGAAGAAGCTCAGATGCCCTTCAATAGATGAATGGATAAAGAGGATGTGGTCCATATATACAAGGGAATATTACTCAGCCATCAGAAAGAATGATTACCCAATATTTGCAGCAACATGGACGGGACTGGAGGAGATTATGCTAAGTGAAATAGGTCAACCAGAGAAAGACAATTATCATGTGGTTTCACTCATTTATGGGACATAAGAAATAGCAGGGAGATCAGTAGGAGAAGAGGAAGGGAAGAATGAGGGGGTGGTGAACAGAAGGGGAAATGAACCATGAGAGACTATGGGCTCTGGGAAACAAACTGAGGGTTTCAGAGGGGAGAGGGGAGGGGGATGGGCTAGCCCCATAATGGGTATCAAGGAGGGCACGTATTGCATGGAGCACTGGGTGCTATACACAAACAATGAATCATGGAACGCTATATCAAAAACTAATGATGTACTGTATGGTGACTAATATAACATAATTAAATTTTTTTAAAAAAATAAAATAAATAAAACAGCATGGTGATATGTACTAACTACTCTCTTTTATTAATACAAAAGATCATTTCTTAGCACTAGCATTTCTTTATAGTGGAGGTGATGATTTTCAGATGTGAAAGAAAATAATGTATTTATACTAAAAAGTAAAAATCTGGTGATGTTCATGTCTAGAGAAAAATCATTAGCCAGTATTCACTAGTATGTTGAGGGAGTAGAGAACGTTGGTTAGAGAAATGTTCTCATTAGCTTTGGTTGAACCACCCTGCTTTAGGGAGGAGCAATAGAATTTGCCTCTGCTGTGAGATTTGAAGCATTCCTATTTCCACTAAGCCCTTCCTATTTTGCTACATCTCCAAGAGAAATTTTATTTTAATATCACTTAGCTGTGGTGTTGGTCCTAGTTATTAGGCAAAAAGTGGAGAGGAGAAAAGCAGGAAGGAAGGATGGATGCCTGCAACGGGCCAAGCACTGAGCTAGACACTTCACATACATCTCATTTTATCCTTATACCATCCTTATGAGCTAGGTGTCCTCAATGGCATTTTACAGAGGAAGAAACTGATGCTTAGATAATCTAAATAATTTGTCCAAGGTTACATAATAATTGAGTAGCAGAGCTGGAATTTGAACCCAAGATTATCTGACTCAAAACCAGTGCATTTATAGAATGATGTTTATATTAGGAATAGAGGAGGAGGATACCTTGTACGCCTGTTTCCAAATATCTCTGACTGGTTAGATAATCCATGAACTATAAATATTGGCTACTTACATCTGTGTAGTAACAAATATTTTAGCACAATTTACATATTTGATGGATAAAATGTAATTAGAAAGTAAGTAATTTACTTTAAATAAGTATTATAAAAATAAATCATAAAGAATTCTGAATTGCCTTTTTTGTTTTGGATGTCTGTGCTAATAATTTCTTCCATTAAAAGGGATAATTGAGAGCTAAAGGATTTATGACTAATTACAACAAAGATTGATAGGATGTGACTTTAGGGAATTAGGCTGTTTCCAAAATACTAGTTACTCAAAGGCATTAGATGTGCATAAGAAAAAAGACTTCACATTAGGACATAGTCATATTTTTTTTTCTTTTTTTTTTTTTAAATTTTATTTTATTATATTGTGTTAATCACCATACAGTACATCCCCA
>NW_023199742.1:0-2032 GCF_002007445.2 Ailuropoda melanoleuca
CTGGGAAGGAGCCACCTCTCTATACCCAACCCAGTGGTTCTGTCAAGACAGACAGGAGAATTCTGTTTCCAACTCTCTGCTCCCTCAGGGTGTGGACCCTGGACGAGAACAATGATCTCCCCCCAATAGCCCCTCTCTGCTGGTTGATGAGATCCCACTCCCTCCTCCAGCTTCCAGCATCTCCCCCACCTCCTTACTAGACCCTGATTGAATTCTTTGGGATCAATGATATCTAGGGAGAACTCTGCAAGCTTTGACACCCACTTTGGGCTGTTGGATTATTTAGAGGTGGAGATAATTGCTCTTCTTTACTTTTATATATCAATCAGAATTGTGCAGTTAGTAACCTATAAGTTTCTGATTATAAATTATTTCCAGATAATTATACTTTTATTTTAGTGATTCATATGCTCCACTACTGAGACATTTTCGATTATAATTTGAGAAGTTATAAAATTCATTCGGTATTTTTTCTTTATACTAGAAGCCAAATATTCATAAAGTACAAATTTTGAATTATAAGATAGTATTTGATATGTATGTTAATATCTAAAATACAAAGGAGTCAGAGGGATATGATATATGTACAGACAAAAGTTCAGGGATGTTCACCAGAGGGTAATTCATGTTGACGGAGAAGGGCGCCATCTGACTGAATCCTTAGGTCAGGAATTTGCCAAAGACCATCAGTCCTCCCCTAGATGTGTGGGTCTGGCCCACCTCTGTGCTCCCCCTGTAAGGAAGGACCTGAATGAGGACATTTGTGAAGATACATGGACCTTCAACAGAACATTGGTTCCCTTGGGTTGATGTATCTTCTCTGTATGAGGTCATTGTTTATTTCCATACATCTACCCCACATACAAATCTCAATTCTGCTTCTGGTCTTGGACAATGGTACATATTAGAAGGAAAAGTTGGGGACAGAATTATGAACAGATTCTCAGAAGGTACATAGAAAAATGTGGTGCAGTGTAAGGCACTCTCTGTTTCAGCTGAGGAAAGAGGAGAGGGGTCCTTCATGGAATCCCAAGTGAAGGTGGGATTTGCTCCCTATCCTCTCAGAGTTCCAGGTGATTAGAAAGAGGGGGGAAAGTCAATTAAGAGATGGGCAGGAGCACAAATGTTTGAGGATTCCCTGGTGAGAGAAAAGGTGAAGCAAAGGAGTGCCGGGTGAGGGAGGACCATCTAAGGCAGAGAGAAAGACTCCTCTGCCTGGATCATCGCTGATAACCCACACAGAGCCCCTCCCCTGCCCCAGGGGAGCTGTCTGAGGAACACGCAGAATGTAGTGGAGTGAATGTCTGAGGGTGAGAGGAAGCTGGGCAGGCAGAGAGAACCTGTGAGAAGATTGATCCAGTCACAGCTCAGGTCACTCTCAGGTAGAGAAGTCCCTGTGAGCCGAGTGACTTCTCATCTGTCACTAACTTTGCACTCTCCAATTTGAGAGAGTTCCACCTCCTCAATCCTCTCAGGACACCCCACAGACCTTCTTCCCATCAGAAGAGCACTGTCCCCACTTACTGTACTTGACACTTGGTCACCTGGACAGGGAGGTTAATTGTGCCGACTTTGATAGTTTCTACCCTTCACATGTCCAGAGTGGGAGCAGATGGCAGTACTGGTATCCCACATGGAGTGGGGCTGGGTGGGCCCAACCTCCTGCAAGGGAGGGCAGGGACTCCTCTGTGGGACTATGACAGCACAGTCTCCTGAGCACCGCAGTGGGGTTGTGGCTCCTTCTTCCCCTGTTTTTGGGAATAGTCATTCATGCCAGTGTGAGCCTGCCATTCCCCATGTCCGTTCCCTCAATCATGCTGGGCTGGTGATGGTTCTAGTCACAGGATGAAGGAAGAGATGACCTAGGTTTCCCCATGGNAGCCTGCCATTCCCCATGTCCGTTCCCTCAATCATGCTGGGCTGGTGATGGTTCTAGTCACAGGATGAAGGAAGAGATGACCTAGGTTTCCCCATGGGCTGAGGGAACTGCATCATTCAGTTTCCCCAGGGGTGGGGTCATTGTTCCCAGTAC
>NW_023199743.1:0-905 GCF_002007445.2 Ailuropoda melanoleuca
TGGTGATGTTGCAAAGAATAAGTGGAAAGTTGTATGTAAAGAGTTTAGCACCATGCCCAGAGCAGAAAAGGTTCTCAAAAACGGCAGTTGCTGTAACTCTCACGCATGTTATTTTTAAGAACATTTATTGATGGATAAACTGCCAGAGATCAGCAAGGTATTTCCACTACTGCATTTGTTGCCATAATAAGGCATTTTGCCTCACTAGCATGGCATTTTACAGAGCTAAAATTCTTGAAGCCCAAAGGACAGCTGTGAATGAATATTTAGAAGTCTCCAACTCAATTGATCTGTTAACTCTGAATTCAGGCTTCTTTCCAAAGAAATCTGACATTCGTAACATAGGAAGCTCAGAAAGAATTTTCACCTTGATCCTCTAACACACAAATCCTTAGACAGGGATTTTTCTTTTTTCTTTTTTTTTTTTTTTAACTCTTTGTGAGTCAACATTTGTTAAGCAACTTACATGCGCCGGGCATCATTCCAGCAGCTCATATATACAGTATCTCATTTAAATTTCCTGACAACCTTGAGTACTAGGCATCATTATCCACATTTTAGAGGTCATAGAACTGGGACTCAGAGCGGTCTGCCTCGCCCAAGGTCACACAGCTAATAAGTCTCATTAGAATTCAGCTTTTATGACTCTTAAGGAATTTCTTACCATCACACCACTCCAATTTTCATTTCTATGAGATCCTGATTATACAGGCAATACTGGGTGCTAAGAGAGAAGTCCCAGGGGAAGAGTAGGTAGGCATTAACATCCCCGAGTGGAGAAGCAAGACTGCTAATGGAAATCTTGGCTAAACTAAAGCATGTTGGAATGGTGGTAACTGACTTGGACATCTGCCAAGTGAGGCTTAGATTCTCCTGGGGAGGGAGGGCCCAGCTGAGGACAGCTG
>NW_023199744.1:0-250 GCF_002007445.2 Ailuropoda melanoleuca
TCTCGGCTCCGTACAGCCTCCTCTGCGATGTGCCTGGCAGGACCCACTCTTCTCGGGGGAGGCCCACGGCCACCTCCTTGAGGGTCACTGATTCCTAAATCCCGGGGGCGCCCTGCTTCACCTTGCCCCTCCCCCACCAAGTCTGGAGAGACCGTGGAGGCTGACGGCCAGGGGCGGGGGGCAGCCGTGTGCGTGCAAAGCTCGGATCGAGCTGCGGTGGTGTCCCGCGTGCCTCTGAGCTGACCCGGCC
>NW_023199744.1:323-778 GCF_002007445.2 Ailuropoda melanoleuca
AAAGAACACCCGCCGAGGTGTGTGTGCTGCAAAGAGCCTGGACGTTGCAGGACGGAAACTTGATTCTGACTTCCGCCTGAGCAATGGTACCTTTTATTTGCTTGGGACTCATACATAACTGCCCTCCCTCCACGTTTCATTCCACCCGCAAACTACCCACCAGGCAGGTAAAGTCCCGGTCTGCCACTTGTCCGCTGTGACTGTGGCACATCGTCGCCCCTTGCAATCCCCGTTCTCACGTGTGAGGTGGCTGAACATGCTCTCGAAGATGTTGACAGAGAAAGCGAGTGATGGGGAAGGTGCTTCCTCCATAGAAACAAACCAACTGTCAAGACACGGCCCAGGTGTGCTGTTCGGGAAGATGCCAGCAAAGCTTGAGGCAAGGTCAGCGTTCCGCATGACCGGGCAGGCTTTACACCGATGGGGGGTCCGGGGGGCTGCCTGTGTCATCTCCA
>NW_023199745.1:0-694 GCF_002007445.2 Ailuropoda melanoleuca
TTCTCTTTTTGTCATGTTTTATCAAAACCCCCCTTCAGATCAGTCTGAAAAAAGTATGTGCCTGAATAATCCCTTTTCATGACCACAATGGCTTGATAAACATAAGCATTAAATAAAAACAGGATGTTTTGGGTCCATCACCTTCAATTGATTATGTGAGAGTTATGGTGTGGTTTGATACCCCAAAAGGAAACTTCGCTTTTTTGAGTATAGGTTGCAAGGTCAACTTTTGCTCTAAAGGTTGTATTTTGCCTTCTTCAAAATCCATGTGGTTTAGTCCTGGTCTGAAATTCAATGAACAAATAAGCTATTTATAAAAACAGCAAAAGAGAGGCATAATATTTGGTATAATTGTGTACACACAGCATTTATTGTAGTCAAGCGAACTCTCTAGTGAACCTTCAATTCTATGGTTAANAACTCTCAAGTGAACCTTTGTTTCTATGGTTAAATATTAGTAAAAGTTAAGAATAAAATCAATCTGGGTCATTAATGTTTAACACGTTGAGGTTTTTAAAACACATACATTCCAGCAATATTCGTTGTATATGTAGAAAGATCTAAAACCCACTCCTTAAGAAAATTCTAGTTGAAAGTCACTAGCAGCCATTAGAACATGAATGAATGTAAAACAAATGAAAAACAGGTTTTAAGGAACCAAGATCAGGTGGTAGGGAAACAAAATAAATGTCAG
>NW_023199746.1:0-319 GCF_002007445.2 Ailuropoda melanoleuca
TGATATTTGCTGTAGGCTTTTCATAGATGGTTTTTATGAGATTGAGGAATGTACCCTCTATCCCTATACTCCAAAGGGTTTTAATCAGGAAAGGATGCTGTATTTTGTCAAATCCTTTTTCTGCATCTATCGAGAGGATCAAATGTTTCTTGACTTTTTTCTTGTTGATATAATCTATCACACTGATAGATTTGAGAATGTTGAACCACCCTTGCATCCCAGGGATGAATCCCACTTGGTCATGTTGGATAATCCTTTTGATGTACTGTTGGATCCTACTAGCTAAGATCTTGTTGAGAATTTTGGCATCCATATTCAT
>NW_023199746.1:348-677 GCF_002007445.2 Ailuropoda melanoleuca
TTTTAATGTACTGTTTGATCCTATTAGCTAGGATCTTTTTTTTTTAATTTTTTTTATTATATTATGTTAGTCACCATACAGTACATCCCCAGCTTCTGATGGAAAGTTCGATGATTCATTAGTTGCGTATAACACCCAGTTCACCATGCAATATGTGCCCTCCTTAATACCCATCACCGATCTATCCCGTTCCCCCACCCCCCTCCCCTCTGAGGCCCTCAGTTTGTTTCTCAGAGGCCATAGTCTATCATGTTTCATTCCCCCTTCTGATTACCCCCCCTTTCTTTATCTCTTTCTTCCCCTACTGATCCTCCTAGTTCTTATATTCC
>NW_023199747.1:0-3083 GCF_002007445.2 Ailuropoda melanoleuca
AACTATTCAAATCAAATGAGAACTACCTTGATGCTATTGTAGACAGAAAATATGATGCTTTGAAATATCTTTTTATGTTTGAAAATATAAACTTTTTTCCTAAGGGATAATTTAAAAGAATTTTGAAGATTTAAAGCAATGGGTAAGAGGAATTGTTTCTACTTGTTTTACATATTCTGTACTTTTGAAAAATGTTTCCTTAAGAAATGAGCTGGAGACTCTTAACTAATATATTCATCCAAATCTGAGATCTAATTAGCACTTTGAAAAGCATGGGAACAGCAAGGGTCTTTTTCATACTATATGCTATTTAAACCTGAGATTTTTTTCTTTAACTGTTTCCACTGAGGAATATTAGTATTTCAGTTTTCACATTTTATTAATCTTCATTACATAAAATATACTGAAAAATAGTAATATTGATGTACCATGTAGCAGTTTTAAATTGTTTTCATTTTACTCTCATGTATATTTACTAACTTTCTTCATTAATTTATTCATGGTTTTAGATGCTGAGAATACAGTGCCCTAAATACAGACTAGCCCTCTGCCTTTAGGGAACACATGTTCTGTTTCAGAGGTAAATAAACATATTAAATATTACATATTAAGTATATAATAAGAAACATATTAAATATGTAATAAGAAAACTATCAGATGGTGATACACTGTATGCAGAGCAGTAACATTCAGTGATGCTTTAGAAAGTGACTTAGTGCCTACTTTAGATTCAGAGATTAGGGAATGTTTGTCTTCTTGTTTTAGATGATAACATTTGAGTGAGATCTGAATGGTCAGAAGGATTATATGTGCCAAGGAGACAAAACATTACAGGAAGAAGAAACACCTGCAACAAAGGCTTTAAGGCAGGAGCAAACAAGGTGCCCTGAAAGAATAGACAGAAAACTGAGGTACCTGACATGTAATTGGTGCTCAGGAGATACAAAATGAGAATGTCAAGGTTAACATGGAAAGATCACTTAGGGCGTTGTAATCCTAGGGAAGGCAGTTGTGTTTAAGCGTGATAGAAAACCACGGGAGACTTTGAAAAAGTAACATTAAAGTTCCTCTATGGTAAATAGATGAATAGAGAATAAATGATAAAGGCAAGGATAGCAGTTGGAAAGCTATTGTTTCAGCAGAAGAAGATTGTAACTCTTGTTAGGGTGGCAGGACTGGAAATGAAAAGAGGACATATTTGGGATACACTTGGGATATACAGTCAGTGAGATCTGCTAATGGATGGGATGTGGGAATTAAAACAAAAAAAGTAAAACTAGGCATTTTGGAATAAGCAACTTTATGTGCAAAGCAATTTTGTGGCAAATGACAATGATTCAGACAGATCTACTGAATTTCACCATGGCATCTTAATACTTCTAGATTCAACACATTGACTAACACTCAAAACTTAGACTTAATACTGAACACTTAGTTTCAAGACTCAAAATTTTGATTCAATATACACTGTCAATAAGATCTTATTTTATCTTGAAACTATTTTTTGGTAGAATTAGTGTTCTATAGTTAAATTCAATCCAAATAGTGCCATAATGAGCCTTACTGAGGTTAATTGCAGTTATAATAAGACTGAAAAACTGATAAAATATTTTTAAAACTTATTTCAAGTTTAATTCAGAGAAGCAGCCTCCATGCCTGTCTTTCTGACATTTCAATTTAGCACAATATATCTTCCTAATATAAAAAAAAAAGTGATATCTGGCTTATTATTTGGACAAAACATATAGCTCAATTTCTAAAAGGAAAAATAAATTTACATCCACATATATTAAATCAAACAGAGTATAATATTTAAAAGCAAAATGCAATAACAATTCATGTTAAAACAACACAAAATATTTTCAAAACTGTGGTGTTTGTGCTTTTTATACCAGTATATACATTTTATAAGTTGGCATAAGAAGAAAATAACTTTAACTATAATGATAAAATAATAGAATAAAAATGCCTTAAATATAGATTTTTCTTGATAGGCCTTTCATATACAGAATTTCATTTAATAAAATAAATATTTGAGTGGAACTCACCCAAATATAAAAGGGTTAAAAATCATATAAGGAAAACTTGGACACAAAAGATATATGACTTTAACTATTAACGTGAAGTCTAAAAGAGAAATTCTTTGACTTTGTCTACAAATTCATGCCACTATAAAGTTGTGGTCTTTAACTTCAATGTGGCCACATCAGTGCTAAGAATCATACTGTATTTCCAGGACCGATGCTAATATCAATTGTCTTGGCCAGGCATCTCCCCNTGATTCTAATATCAATTGTCTTGGCCAGGCATCTCCCCATAAGCATATCATAAGACAAGGATTTGAGTTTAACATATTTGTTTGACAGGTGAAATAGGCAAGTTAAGAAAGTTACAAAAGAGTTTTGATCTGTCCAGTTACTACCGTGAGCAACTAGAGCTTGATCTTCCTAGAAAATCTGTGATGTCAGCCTTGCCTCAGAATTGTTCCGAATAAGAGGTGAGAAAGCTAGGATGTATGTGTTTTCGTTCACTTGAAACTAGCTGAGAGCTGCCTGTGGGAACATCGAATCCCTATTACTCATTGCCTAACCCTCATGTGGACCAACAGAGAGCCCTCAGATGGAGAGTCATGAGTGCCATGGGACGAGGTCATCATCATTAAAAACAGATTCAGTCTTTTTTTTCCCCTCTTGATTTTATAGAATCACACTTGACTACAAAACTATCAGAAAATTATTGCAAATATTTCAAAGTCTGGAATACATAGTAGACATGAGCTGGCAATGGATTTTGGCTCCAGGCTTTAGGTCTTGGTATCTATATAGAAAGGAAGATCACAAGTCTAAATTTTTTAGCATACATGACAAGAAACAACCATCAGTATACATAAATTAAATAGCATAATTAAAGTTTACTGCAGCATTAAATATGAAGCAAATACAGTTTTCATCTTTGTCTTAGTCCACTCGCTTGCTATAAGAAAATATCACAGACTAGGTAGTGTGTGAAAACAGAAATTTATTTCTCAGAGTTCTGGAGGTTTACAGTCTGAAATCAGGGTGCCAGTGTGGTCAGGTGAGGGC
>NW_023199748.1:0-1936 GCF_002007445.2 Ailuropoda melanoleuca
CATGTTGGGCTCCATGCCTAGGAGAAGGAGAAGAAGAAGAAAGAAACAAAGACCGAAATGTTAAGTGGCCTGCTCAAGGTCAAGTCCAGATTGGAACATAGGCAGCTGGTTACATGGAGGTGACTGGGTGTGAGAGGCAGAAGTCTAAGATATGTCCCAGATGCCTACCCATTTGTGTGCACACCTTGTCCGGTCTTCTCCCCTTGAATGTGGACAGTACCTGTAAATATGGTGGGGTAAGTCACTCCCTGGATTAGGCAAAAGAGATTTTTGTAGACATAATTAAGGCATTTAAGCAGTTGAGTTCATTAAAAGAGAGAGTGACCTGGTTGGTTGACCTAATTAGGTGGGCTCTTAAAAGGACTCTAGAGGTTGGAGATGGAGAAAGCCATAGAGATGTACTCTTGCTGACCTGGGAGAAGGAAAGCATTCATGCCCTGAACTGCCTTTCAGGGCCCCATGGCAAGAAATTGCAGGTGACCTGTAGAAGCTAAAAGCTGTTCCTGGTTGACAGCTCAAAAGAAAACAAGGACTTCAGATCACTGTAAAGAACTATAAATTCTTCCAACAACCTGAATGAGCTTGGAAGAAGACCCCAACCTCAAGTGGGAGGTGCAGCACAGCTAACGCCTTGATTGTAACTTTTGAGACCCTGAGCAGAGGACTCAACACCGTTGGCCTGGACTTGGACCTACCCGCAGAAGCTATGAGATCCTGAAACTTTGTGGCTTTAGGCTGCTGAGGTCCCCGTGATTCGTTATGCACACCAGAGCACCAATACACTGGGAGAGGGGCAGATTGGTCCCCTTTATTCCACCTGTTGGGAGAGGGAAACTAGCATCCAGACATCCCAACTTCTTGGTTTTATTCTTTAATTAATCAGCAGTGACCTTGACCCTTTGTTATTTCGTGTAACCTTGATTGATGCATAGCACCAACCAAGCTCCAATTGTCCTGGTCTTCCAACCTCCCTCAAAACCTGTCCTTCTACAACTTTTTTATGCTTAAGCCCTGACATTTAACTCACTTACGATGAAGATACCCCAATATCCAAGCCTACACAGTGAGGCTGTTGGATTATCTTTCAGGAAGCCTCAGACTTTGCCCCCATTGCCCATCCGGCTGCATTTACACAGGATAACCATCCATCAGTTCTTAGTTAAAGCGGTGTTTGCATGCACACCAGATCTTTGAATTTTTGTCATTTGTCATTGGGGAAGCAAATTACATTCATCAGAATCCATTCATTCTCCCAGTCTCGCTGAACACAGGATAATCTTGGCTGTGTCAGCTGCCCTAGGACTGCTAGCCGTGAAAAATAGAGGTCAGCTGTAGATATTCTAAACCTGCCTCACTGTGTAACCCTCTTCAGGGGCAGTGGATATGATGCTGGAAAAGATTAATAGAACTTATGACATCATGTTTATGGGGCATAAAACCCCCAACTGTGGATTAATGGATATGTTGGTGAAAGAAATACATCTTCACTCCTTTATGCCTTGATGGGTGAGCTACAGTTGGCATCGGTGGAAAGATATAGAGAGATTGCCTTTAGAAGGTCAGCTTTTAAGGGACTTTTTTAACCTCGAAGTCAATGAAAATAGATTTTTGATTGTTGACCAAGGCTACTGCACCAGGAGACTTTCAACCTTTAAAAAGATTCTTATTGAAGTATAACATACAGAAAAGTACACAGACTCTAAGTGCACGGCTTGATGAATTTCACAGACTGAACACATCCATGAAACCATCGCCCAGATCAAAAACCCAGCATCCCAGGCACTTGACTTGGTCCCTTTTCAACAACCCGCACCCCAGAGTAATTGCTATACTAACTTCTTTTTTTTTTTTTAAGATTTTATTTGTCTATTTGACAGAGACAGCCAGTGAGAGAGGGAACACAAGCAGGGGGAGTGGGAGAGGAAGAAGCAGGCTC
>NW_023199749.1:0-1389 GCF_002007445.2 Ailuropoda melanoleuca
GAACAATGTGCTTTAAAAACACACTGGTCTACGCAAAAAATTATGTTCCAGTAAATTTACAATTTGAACATGATATAGCAAAACAATATTAAAGCTGCAAGAAGAAATGTGAACTCTGTGAATATGCTTTTATTTTAATATTAAACTATTTCATTTTATATAGATTCTTGTTTTTCTCAGATTATGTCAACAGATAAAAATGGAGAAAACATGTTTATGATAATCCACTTTGCTATTCTCTGGGCACACTGAAAATCTTAGATTTTAAGATGATTTCCTACAATAAATATTGAAGACCCAAAGTAGCCAGCATAGGACAGAGAATCAATTCATGTCAACAGCAGTTTCCATCACAAAGCTTGTTACACACGCGTGACTTCTGCCATTTGCAATGACAGTGCGATCCCCAAGGCTCTGATGACATTCAGGCCGCTATACTCAGCCATCCGTATCACCCGGCATAGTAGTGCTCATGCCTCCACCCAAGTCAGGACGACGGAAAGGAATGAACAGTGACGTTATTTGTTGTCTCTGAAAACGTGGGCTGAAAAGCTAAAACAAGTGTAGATCTCTCTCAGACGGCCTGTATTAATCACCATCTCTGCTGATCAGCATCCTTCTAAGCCCTTGCTCCCACAGCTGCTCTTAATCCAGTTTAAGAAAAACAGCAATGCAGCAGGGTGGAAAACTTCATAGCTCGAAGTACAGTCACAAAATACTTAGACATACTTCCATATATGAACTATAAAAACATTTCTGTTGCTTAACAGACATACATTCTTAGTTTGCTTTAAATTGGGGCAGGATGGGAATGAAGGAAAATAAAGTTCACCGCAGTGAATTCCTCCACTCAGTAGTTCTTAAACGCATGTCCTAAATTTAAAATTATTCATCAAACTTCACAGTTCTCTAGGAACAACTGTGTGCAAAGTGTTAATGTATTATCAAAGGAAAAACAAAAATATTCAGCAATAACTGAAGTTGCCAAATATTTATCAAACAATGAGGAAGACAGTTTGATTTCCACCATTCTGTTCACATTTTAAATAAGGACTATGTAAATGGTTATTATTTACATGCAAGAAAATTTAAGTCGACTTCATTAAGACAAAAACTGTACATATATGTCTCAGAAGATTTTGTTAACTGCAGTGCATTGAATGGAAAATCAGGATACTAAGCAGAGTATTTCACTTTTTCTTCAAAAGGCATCACATCTCACCATGCACTTTAACATTCTGTCATTTGAAACACACTAGAAAAATTTCCCTCCTCTGCAGAGGAATAGACTTTGCTTTACCCTTTCCAAATCTTTAACATTTCCACATTCATTCTCTGGATTCCTGGAGTAAAAGTACAATCTAACCACATTTGGGAACACTAGCAATC
>NW_023199750.1:0-789 GCF_002007445.2 Ailuropoda melanoleuca
TTGCCCATCTCCTGGCATGATCCTGGGTGCTGCTTGGGTGCGTGTGTGGGGGAGGGCCTTAGGCCCACAGATACCACCCAGGCAGGACCGAGCTGGCGGCCAGTCTGACGCCCCCAGTGCAGAATTGTTTGGCCACCCTTGCCTGAGAGATAGTGCCGGGACTTGAGGCCGGAGATGGGTGAGCCCTGCTGCCGGCATGGGCTTGGTGCCTCCATCCTGGACTCTGGATGCCCCCACANTGGATGCCCCCACAGCAGCCCCCTGCTCCCACGCTGTATCCAGGTCCCCTCGAAACCACACAGCTGCCAATGCCTTCAGTCCCTCCCCCAGGACCCTCCAAGAGTCGTCGGGGATGGGCCTCCTCCATTTAAATGTACAGTTTCCTAAGATTGTGGTGGTTTTGTCTCCGAACAAACCACCAAAAGGAAGTAATCTTTCTCCCTGTTTATTGGTTCATGTCCCTGGGGGACACGGAATAATGCTGCATGTCCTGCATTAAGATTGTGTCACCAGTCAGAGTGAGAATGCCTTCCAGAAAGACTATTATGGCCAATAAATGTCCATAGGAGAGTGAAATAAAACATATTTGTAATGGAGAAATCGATAGGTAATTTGGCCCACCAGTTTCAATTAGAGTGGCTGGATATACTGCCCGGTCTCGGCCAGGCTGCCCCCCCAGACGTGGCGAGGACCCTCTGCTAAAAGGCGAGGGACTGGGTCTGTGGCCTCAGGGGAAGCTGCCCGGTGCGGGTGCGGGTGGTGTGGGGCAGGGCTGGGGGACCCCACTCC
>NW_023199751.1:0-1532 GCF_002007445.2 Ailuropoda melanoleuca
CGGGGGTCTGTGATGGTAAATAGCTCTGTCTGGTGCTGAGCGCACGGGGCAGAGGTGTGGAAGGACCACCGCGCTGTGGCCTCGGGCCTGCCAAGCAAATGGATGCCTGCGTAGCGTACGTCTCCCGCTGCTGCACACCAGGGTCTGTGCAAAGGGGAGCTGCGGGCCCTGGGTGACGCCGGCTTCCTCCGGTGGCGTGATAGTCGCCGCCCCACGGGCTGGACGAACACGGCTTGCGGTGTTTGTGTCCTGGAGGAGCTCCACACTGCTGACGTGGCCCGAGACTTTGGCTCTTCTCTGCTACTTCCGTGGTGTTTACACTCCGAGTCCTTGAGCATTGAGATGAGATCAGTGTTCACTTCAGCATTCGTCTCCTTCCGTGATTCTGGTGTTCTCACTTGAGTCTCAGCCCCTGAGCGTGAGCGCTGGACGGTTGGCGGGGGTTAGGTAGCACTGCTGTGGGACATGACTGACGTTATCCAGATCGTCCAGAAGACACTCAGACGGGTGTGTTCATGTTTATTCCAGATGAGTCCTCTAGACGCCATGATAGTGTGCAGCTGTCTGTTATGTCTTGTCGTTGACAGAGGACACGTCCGTGCGTTGGTGGTGGTTCCTTCTTCCACAGATTAGGTCGAATTATACTGTTTTCATGAGTGTGTCATTTCTAATAGTGTGATACTAGTTCCTGAGATTGAATCATTATTAGAAGAATTAAAGCTAGGAAATCACTTTTAGGAAATTATCACCTGTGAGGTTTCTTTTATAAAAATGTTAAATCAGCAGTGTCTGTTTACCACTGAACGGAGCGTGTATGTTTGTCTTGCGACTTGCAGAATTATGTCGGGGAGATGAGCCACGTTGGGCTTTGCAGCCTGTTGCTTGGACGCATGAGTGCGGAGCTGCAGTTGGGNTGCATGAGTGCGGAGCTGCAGTTTGGGGGTAGTATCCTAGCGGAGACTTTGGGGGCAGACTACAGGAAAGGGAATGGTAGGATGGGGGAAAATTAAACTTTACTGAGAAAGTCCAGAGAAACTGAACGTAACATTTAAGTATTAGACATTTACGTACTGTTTCATGGTTCATGCCAGGTTTGGCCGCTGTCTGTGCATCTCAAACCCAGTTTGCAGGTTTGCCTTCTGATTTGTTGAAGGTGCGTCCCTGTGATGGGTCAGCGGCGTGTAAGACAGTGGGAGGCCTGGCCTGACCTGAACCTGCATTACTGACAAATGTGTTTGCACCCAGAGCAAAGCTGCCTCATGGTCTGAGGAAAGGAGCAGTGCGCCGGGGCCCTTCGCGGCCGTGAAGGTCTGCTCTGTGGACTCCGTGTAGTTGAGTCAGGACAGTGCAGGCCTGAGGCTGGTCAAGCATACGCTGGCCTGTCATGTCTGGGACGTGGCATTGCTCCTTACTCAGCATCGATGGCGCTCTGACTCCTTTCTACTTTGTAGGAAAACGAGGTGAGAACGAGGAGTTGTTCACATTTAGGCCTCACTTGATGAGCTTGTGTTTGGGGACTTTGCCAGCTTGCT
>NW_023199752.1:0-881 GCF_002007445.2 Ailuropoda melanoleuca
TGAAACTACATCAATTACAGTTCAACCCATTCCACCATTACCTCTTTTCTCATTAAATTTATGGCCTTCTGCTTAGTTAAGACTCTTTAGGTTGCAGTAGCTAGAACTCTTAACTAGCCTTGGCTCAAACAAAGACAAGGAAAATACAAAGGCTTTATTCATGCTTATGAAACCAGTGTTTAAGGGTAGGGCTGGCTTTTTGGCAAGCTCTGCTTCTCCACTTCTCCCAACTGCTTTCAGCTTTGTTGGTTTTATTCTCGAGGTTATCCATTTATGGTCACTGGAAAGTCTACATGGACACTCATTGTATTAGTTTCCTGGTGCTGCTGTAACAAGTTACCACAAACTGGTGGCTTACAGGAAAAATTAATTCTCTCACNAATTCTCTCACAATTTGAGAAGCCAAAAGTCTGAAATCAAGGTGTTTATGGGGTTGATTCTTTCCGAAAAAGAATCCCTGCTATCCATCTCTCCTACCTTTTGGTGGCACCCTGGGCTTTCCTTGGGTTGTAGCCACATCACCCCAGTCCCTGCCCCTGTTGTCACATGGCCTTCTTCTCTGTGTGTCTCTGTGCCTCAAATCTTGCTTTCTTTTCTCTTATCAGGACACTAGTCATTGGTTTTAGGGTCTACTCTCAATCGAGGATGATCTTATCTCAAGAGCCTTAATTACATCTGCAGTGACATTTTTCCGAAGAAGGTCACATTCACAAGTACCAAGGGTTAGGACTTGGACATATCTTTTGGGGGGGGCAACTCCACCCACTACGCATACCTGTATATCAACCTTAGTGCAAACTGCGCAAACCTCAGAAGACCTGGGCTACTAATGCTCATTAGCTCTGATTACCTGGCTTAAGGAATAAATCCACTTCTGTGCT
>NW_023199753.1:0-2572 GCF_002007445.2 Ailuropoda melanoleuca
CAAGGGAAAAGTGAATATTTTGGAGGAAACTATCCATAAAAATAATTAAAGATGTATTTTGTTAGTTGATATAATTTGAGAATACTACTTGAAATCTTAACCAGATTCTGAACCTGTTGTATATAGATAGTTTGCCTGACTTCATAGCTTAGATATGTAGGCACTTATAGCTAGGCAATCCCAGATAATTTATATGGAACTTTTTAGTGAAGTGCTGCACTGGCTACTATCAGAATGCAGAAGCTGATGGTAAAGTATTTGGATTTTGCAAGCCTGTTGTTACATTTGTAGCTTGAATTCAGTTGTAAGAAATGTTTGCACCACAGAAATTGGCAAACACTACAAATCAGGATTTTTTTCTAGTTTGTTTTTCAATATACTCATTAAATATTTAGCAGCACATAACTCTCTCTCTACCTTGGTTTTTGTATTTTTATAATGTGAATAATAGTCGTAATTACTTCCAATGTTTTTGAAATTTTAATACATAAGTTGATACTGTGAAAGTTGCAGCATAGTGACTGATGTACAGTAAGCTCTTATCTAGAAAAACTACAAAATCTAAGTTAAAAACTGATGAAAGCAAGCTGGGATGCATTCTACAAGTATTCCCTGAGTGCCTCTAGTGAGTGCTAGGTTCTCTTTTAGATCTTGGTTTGAATCAGTGGCAAAACGAAGATCCATATCTTCTCAGCTTGCATTCAAGCTGAGAAAGACAGACACAAGGCTACGTACATGATAAATTATTACATAATCTAATCTAGAATTTTTGAAGGTGATGCCTGTTACTAAAAAGGAAACAAAGAATAAGAAGATAATAGGAAAGATAGATTATTAGAGTGGTAAGAGTAGACATCATGTGAGGCTTACACAATTGGTTGTGAAAAATATATAAATACCATCACAAATTCCTTACTAAACTTTTCCCGAAAGCATTAAAAGAATTATAGAACAGGTCAATTCTGACTCTGCATCTAATACTTCAAATTAACTCCATTCTTCTGGCTGATTCTCTAGAATTAAAAAAATTTTAATCTCCAGATTAAAAGAATTTTAATCCAAATTTTTGACTAAAATCTTTAGAACAGCCAGTCTTAAAGCATGTAGGGTTTGAACCCAATAGTAAATAATCTAAATAATATAAAAGGCATTAGTTACCAGCAAATAATGCAGTTACATAATATCTGTGGCTTGCTCACTGGCAATGACATTTCTAGTAGCTAAATTAAAGGCCTAGGGAATACAGGTGCAAAGATGCTGTGGGACTTGCTGCCATCTCCCTCCTAATTAATATTCCCATTTCACTGTTGGCTGCTATGAAACCCATCAAACGTCAGTAGTAGAAACTTATCATAGATAAAAAAATCTCAGGGAAGTTTGTCTTCTCTGCTCCTTGATTTCTAAGCCAAGAAAGGATATGCTTTCTCATGTGTCTTGAAATCAAGTATTAACTTCATTTTTTAAATGTTATGCAGGCCTGGGAGCATCATGCTGCAAGAAGAAGGAAAGATTGTGGTAAAAGAAAAGAAGCTGAAAGAAAATACTGTTCATAAAATCATTCACAATTTCTATTGTTTTCCTACATAGGTAACATGTACCTATGTTCTAATGGGATTGCTAAGTCATATAAAGGACTATAATTCCAGATCTTAAAAAAAGAATAATGAAACTTTTAACATTTATTTACTAAAAAATAATAATAATAATAATAATAAAAAACCAACAGTGCCATTTTCTTGAATAGTAAATACTTGCTGGCCATACACCATGGATCTCTTCTTTGATCTCACTTCTCAACATCAAAATAACAAAAATAAAAATTTAGGCTTTAATAACATCCTCTCTTGTTAACATATTTGATATACATTATTTTTCTGCAATACATCCTTACCTATGTGAATGCTACATAACATAAAATGTTTTAGAATAAAGATAGAATATTTTGTATAGTAAGGTGTACACAGAAATAAAGTCAGGAATAAAATAAAACTGCATGGCGTATAGTAGTAATATTGTTTGAAAGAATATGAGAAAGTAGATATGACTGCCTCATGGTTTTGGGATAGCAGAGTGAAGAAAGGCACTTAACAAATGTTTTCTTTATATGTTACTGTGATAATATTGCATATTACTAACCTTTTGAGCATTCGATCTTATTTAAGTATATATTAAATTGTTTTTATATAATATATAATAATACATATTTACATTTTATGATTTTCACAGATATTTTTATTTATGTTATCATAGTAAATATATTGAAATGCATATTTTCCTTTAGATAATTAATTAGAAGAAATGCAAAAGAATGGGAGAGAAAAAAAAGGGGAGGAAGGTGCTACGAACTAAGTGCTATGATAGGTTTGCCTTTGGCAGCTACAGATGGTTTAGTATCTCATTTCCCAAGTGTAAGTTGCTCACATATACCTCTGCCCTGATACAACATATACACTATAAAAAGACAAAATAAAAACTGAGAGCGTGAGCTATAGATGAAATTAAAATAATTTAAAATATTTTATCTACTAATAGTCAAATATATATTATTATGTGTGTGTGTGTGTGTGTGTGT
>NW_023199753.1:8555-9231 GCF_002007445.2 Ailuropoda melanoleuca
TTTTTTTTTTTTTTGAGAGAGGAGGGGAACTAGGGGAAGAGTTGGGAGGGGCATACAGAGAGGGAGAAAGAGAATCTTAAGCATGCAGAGCCCAAACCAAGGATCCATCTCACAACCCTGAGATCATAACCTGAGCCAAAATCAAGAGTTGGCTGCTGAACTAACTAAGCCGCCCAGGCAGCCCTAGGAACCTTTACTAACTACAATAATCAGAGATGACAACTGGCTGCAAGGGAAAAGTGAATATTTTGGAGGAAACTATCCATAAAAATAATTAAAGATGTATTTTGTTAGTTGATATAATTTGAGAATACTACTTGAAATCTTAACCAGATTCTGAACCTGTTGTATATAGATAGTTTGCCTGACTTCATAGCTTAGATATGTAGGCACTTATAGCTAGGCAATCCCAGATAATTTATATGGAACTTTTTAGTGAAGTGCTGCACTGGCTACTATCAGAATGCAGAAGCTGATGGTAAAGTATTTGGATTTTGCAAGACTGTTGTTACATTTTTAGCTTGAATTCAGTTGTAAGAAATGTTTGCACCACAGAAATTGGCAAACACTACAAATCAGGATTTTTTTCTAGTTTGTTTTTCAATATACTCATTAAATATTTAGCAGCACATAACTCTCTCTCTACCTTGGTTTTTGTATTTTTATAATGTGAATA
>NW_023199754.1:0-397 GCF_002007445.2 Ailuropoda melanoleuca
TTATCTTCGCACTTTGTTTCTTGGTTCTAAGTGCTGGATGCTTCCAAGGCACATTTACCCAATGGGAATATGGGTCCCAAGGAAACGCGGATGTTAGCTGGCGGTGTTAGCCTGGACGCTCTTCTGTAATACCAATAAGAAGGGCGCTGAGTTCTCGAAATTCTTGAACGTTTTCATTTAGACTGCCTTATTTAAGTGAGGCGATGTTCGTTGATATTTCCCTGGAGTGTGTGGTGTCTCAGAGACCACTATGTGGCACTCTCGTCAGGCTTCCGTGAACACTTTCCCTCATGTTTCCCTATTCACGAAGGATGATGATAGTGCTAAGACGGCCACTGCACAGTGTTGTTTCTGACAGAAATGGTTTAGGCATTTTCGTTCCATTGCCACCAGCAGT
>NW_023199754.1:494-696 GCF_002007445.2 Ailuropoda melanoleuca
TGTTTCACTCACGGTAACAAAGCACTTTGATTTTTTTTCCACGATCTATAAGGCCGATGTGACTTCAAGGTCTTATATTCGCACATTGTTTCTTGCTTCTAAGTGCTGGATGCTCCCAAGGCTCATTCACACAATAGGGAATCTGGTTCCCAAAGGAAACTCGTATGATAGCTGAAGGTGTTATCCTGGACGCTCTTCTTTA
>NW_023199756.1:0-623 GCF_002007445.2 Ailuropoda melanoleuca
GTGCTGACATGTGCTCACGTGTGCGTGTTATGATGTGATCCAAACCCACATGTGTCAACTGGCGTATGCACGTGGTGGGCTAGGTCAGTTTGTGGCAGCACACATGTAAGCTTCCATACATGTGTTTGACACATGCACATGACAGCACACGTGTAAGCTTCCATACATGTGTTTGCCACATGCACATGCAAGCACATGTGTAAGCTTCCGGGCACGTGTTCGACATGCACATGCCAGCACANCATGCCAGCACATGTGTAAGCTTCCATACATGTGTTCGACATGCACATGCCAGCACACGTGTAAGCTTCCGTGCATGTGTGATACATGCACATGACAGCACATGTATAAGCTTCCATACATGTGTTTGCCACATGCACATGCAAGCACATGTGTAAGCTTCCGGGCACGTGTTCGACATGCACATGCCAGCACACGTAAGCGCTAACGTGTTCGCAAGCAGACACCTGGGGCCGGCGTGCACGTGTGTGAGCACGCGCGTGAGCTAGCATGTTGTTGTCAGGTGGCTAGCATGCATATTTACAAAACGCCCTCTGTGTGTGTTCACACTTGTGCCAGACTCCATGGTGCTCATCACCGACAAGTTCCGGGGCCCTTCGGGA
>NW_023199757.1:0-253 GCF_002007445.2 Ailuropoda melanoleuca
GCCATTGGAAAAATGGTGCCGATAGACTTGCTTGATGCCATAAACCTTTAATTTGTGTAAAAAAAAAAAAAAGTACCAGAAAAGTGCAATGAAACAAGTATGCCTGTATATCAAACCTGTAAAACATTGTTAACAAAATTAAAGATCTAGGCATGTCTGGCTGGCTCAGTCGTTAAGCGTCTGCTTTCGGCTTAGGTCATGATCTCAGGGTCCTGGGATTGAGCCCCACATTGGGCTCCCTGCTCAGTGGGGA
>NW_023199757.1:447-650 GCF_002007445.2 Ailuropoda melanoleuca
GTGTGATCCCTATCGATATCCCAGCTGTATTTTTTGTATAAATGGACAAGCTGACCCTAAAACTCATTTGAAATACAAGGGACCAAGAATAGCAAAATCAATTTTGAAAAAGGAGAAGATGTTAGAGGACATACAGTTCCCAATTTCAGGTGACCAAAATCAACATTACCGGTCAGAAATCATGTGGGTAGCAGGTGCCTGTG
>NW_023199758.1:0-555 GCF_002007445.2 Ailuropoda melanoleuca
AAGAAGTTGCATATAGCCACTTGAGAACTGTGTACTAAATTAATTTTAGGGATATAAACTGCAGATTCTATCAGTAGCTTCCAAACAGGTTAATAAAAACCGTATTACTTGACACAAGTAGTTTTAAAACCAAAAACACCAGATTTAAAAAGAGAGAGAAATAAATGAATGTGCACTTAGTTTTGAATAAATATCAGCACTTTACTCCTGAAAATTCCTTCCCAATGCTCTCCTGCCACTTGTCAGGGACTGTAAAATATTTTAATTTCAACTTGAAGACTGGGAAATGCATATAATGAAGGTCCATCANTGACTGGGAAATGCATATAATGAAGGTCCCTCAGGTAGAGTCCATAGAGCTAATGGGGAGATACATCACAGGCAGATGAGAAAACTCTAGACCCACTATAAACACAGGAGGGAGCTATGAGATTTGAAAAGATAAAGCAAACAGGAGAAGGGAGGGGAAAAAAAAGCAATGTCACTGTCAGGGCATATTGTTTTAGGAAATAATGAGTGCTCTTCTAATTTTCCATCCTGTGATATAGTACTATT
>NW_023199759.1:0-1943 GCF_002007445.2 Ailuropoda melanoleuca
TTTTTTTTTTTTTTCTTCATTCTTCATGAGGCTTTTCACCTCAGCAGAGGTCAGGGGAGGCTTCCCTGAGGAACAGAGTTGAAATCTGTAGGATGCACAGCAGTTAAGAAAGTAAAGAGGAGAGGGGAAAAGCATATTCAAAGGTCCTGTGGCAGGACAGAGCATGGCTGGTACAAAGCACGGAAAGAAGATTGCAAGGCTGGAGGGGAGGGAGTGGGGGGCAAGATAGGACGGGGGAACACCCAGCTTTGCCTCTGAGAAAGGTCACTCTCGTTTCAGAGTGGAGAACAGATTGTTGGTGGCTCAGAGGGAAGGTTGTGGGATGGCTTTGGAGAGAGATGTTGCCAGCTTGGAGTAGGATGGGGTGAGATGGAGAGAACGGGACAGATTTCAGGGCCGGCGAGCAGGGGATTGAATAGGATTTGGAGATGTGTTACGTGGAGGAGGGAGGAGATGGAAGGAAGGGGGTGACTCCCAGGTTTCTGGCCTGCACGGAGGTGCCATCCACTAAGAGAGCAAAGAAAAAAAGGAAATGTGCTGGAGGTGGTGTGGGGGAGACTTGCAATTTGGGTGGGGGCCCACTGGACTTGGGATGTCTTTGAGTCCCCCTCCAGGGGCCGCCGAGCAGCCGGCTGGATCTGGACCTCAGAGGGGTGGTCTAGACTGGCCCAAGGGTACTTCGGAGGGTAGACGGAGCCTCTTCTCCCCTGCCACAGATCCCTATGTCTGTCCTGGAAATCAGCTCCTCCGAGCACCCTGTCAAAGCAGGCCTGTCAGATGCCTTCATGCTTCTCAACCCTTCCCCAGATGTACCAGGTGAGTCCCTAGGGATCCAGTGGAGCTCTCGGTGGGCTTGGACTGAGCTCGGACTGACCCAGGCTGTGGGCGGGTGGGGACTGGCAGTGGGGGCGGGGGTGGATGGAGGGGAGAGAGTGGAGCAGGAACCAGGGAAGATGGAGCATAAGGAGGTCCAACTCTTCTTCATTAAAGCAGAGGAACCATTCTTTTCCCCTGACGAAATCTCCAGTGGGAGGCGCTGCCCTGGTTTTGGAGGGGAAGGGGAGCCACTCAGCACCCCATCCCTTTAGAAAATCTCCAAAGACCCCAAAGTAGGGTTTTTGAGTCCTCCCAGAACACTGCCATACTTGCAGCCCCATCCCAGGTGATAGGAGCGTCACGGAGGCTTCAGGGAAAGGAGGCCAGTCTCAGCCACGTCGTGAGCTGTCCTTCGGCAAATCCGATCTCTCTATTCTCCGTTGCTTCTTCTGTAAAAGGCGGGGTGTAGCTGGAACAATGCTTTTTCCTTCCTGGTCCGCCTCCAGTTCTGATATCTGGGGGGATCACAGTTCTTTCTCTCCTGCTTCTAACCCCCTGCCCCTACTCCCCCCCATCCCGCTCAGGGTCTTGGATTCACATTTCTGGGGGAGGCACAGCGGCACCCCATCGCTGTTTCTAGACCCCTGGCTCTGACACTTTTGAACCTGACTTATTTTGCTGTGCTGTGTTTGCAAAAGTCCTGCTGTCTAGGGGTGGCTGGGGGGCTCAGTCGGTTAATCGGCTGCCTTCTGCTCAGGTCATGATCCCAGGGCTCTGGGATCCAGTCCCTTGCTCAGCAGGAGTCTGCCTCTCCCTCTCCCTCTGCACCGCCCCTCCCCTGCTCTCTCTCACTTTCTCTCTCTCTCAAATAAATCAATAAAATCTTTCTTTTTTTTTTTTTTTAAGTCCTGTGTAACCTGCAGGACCCCAAGCAGGAGCAGACCCTTGTCTGTTCTTCTCTATCCCTACCTTGTACTTGATGGGACTGGGGGATATTCTGAACTCTACCCTAGCCACGCCAGGCTGGATGAGAGGACGTGGGTGGGAGGCACCAAAGCACTCTCCTGTAGAGAGACAAGGCACCCCCATTCTGGGAACTCCAGGGATTCCAGGGGAAGCATCTTTCC
>NW_023199760.1:0-1181 GCF_002007445.2 Ailuropoda melanoleuca
GTGCTGTGTTCAGGAGCTTTGCTGGACTCCTGGGGTCAGAGTGTCAGGGAAGGGGGGCCAGGAGGGCCCTCGTCCTGCCCCAGTGGGGCTCTGGAGCCCAACCAACCCGTCAGAGCGGTCTCTGGCCAGGTCCATCTCCGTCAGGACCTGCCGTGGCCCTGGTGGCCTGCAGATTGCCGTGACCTTGGCCAGGACAGCTGTGATCCCTGGCAGGGCTGGCGGCCCAACAACGCGGGCCTGCCATCATCCCCGGGAGCCAGTCCGTGCCCCCCGGGGCCGGACTGTGGCCAGGCAGCTCCACGCCCAACAGCCTTGTCCATCTTTCCACGTCCTATTTAACGTTCCTCCCCGCAGACACCCTTGCCACCAACAGAGAAAGCTCCAGAAACTCCCTGAAGCAAACGAGAGGAGGACAAGCACCGTGCAGCCTTCCGGCTGCGCACATCTTGTTCCTAACCGTCATCAGAACGTCCGTTTCCGTCCCGAAGGCAGGTGAAGGAGAATCGCACAAGCTGGGGTCGGGTGAGACTCTAACCCGGACCCGCCAGCCTGCCCGCCCTCCTGCCCCCAAGGGTTCCAATCAGGGGGACTCAGGATGCAGCCTCCCCCTCCCCCGGAGATCCAAAGAGATGGGGGGGAAACCCCAGAGGAGGAGTGGGCCTGGGAGGCAGCCACAAGGGCGCCGGGATGGGGCTCCCCCTGGGTGGCCGTGTCAGGCCCAGCGCCCTCGGCAGCGCACGTGTGGCTACCGTGCAGAAGCAGCTCGGGGCTCGCGGTGGAAAGACTGACGCGCCAGGCCTCGCTGGCGGGCCGGCCCCAGGAATGCGGCACTCTTTCTGGCCGGAACGTATCCCTCTGGGAAGAACTCCAAGCCCACGGTTGAGAAAGAAATTTTTCCTCTGGTCAGAACACAGTCCGTCGGCCCACATGGGAGCAGGACAGGGCGGGCCAGCAGGAGCCGGGGCTAGCCAGCAGTGTCGGGGTCTCGATCCCAGCTAGCCCCCCATCCCTCCTGCACCGACGGTTCCCACAGCGGGTCTCAACGACGTGTCCTTACTCCACTCTTCTGTGAGCGAAGTCCCAGGTGAAACAGCATGCGGGTTCTGGAGCAAGTAGTGGGGACCCCCCCCCCGCAGCGTCCAGTAAGAGATGGGCTTCAGGCAGGAGGAGGTGGGTTCCTA
>NW_023199760.1:6510-6587 GCF_002007445.2 Ailuropoda melanoleuca
TGGGACCCACCCCCACGCGGCCCGGGGCGCGCGCGCCTGCTCCGGTGGCGCCAGGGCCGGCGACTTCCCGCGGGGCA
>NW_023199761.1:0-567 GCF_002007445.2 Ailuropoda melanoleuca
GGCTCATAACCTGGCAATAGTTCCCCATTTCAAGAGAGAAACCAACATCCTTATGGTAGCCCCACGCCCTACATCACTGGATCCCTTAAAATCTCTCACCTCCTTTCCTCTGTTCTTCTCCTTGCTTACTCAGCTCCAGCCACCCTGGTCTTACTATTCATGGAATGGCCTGGAACCCTGCCACCCTGGGCCTTTGCTTGAGGTGTCCCTTTTTTTCTGGAAAACTCCTCCCTGTTGAGACCAGCTTGGCTCTCAACTCCTTCAACTCTTGACTCAAATGTCATCTTCTCAATGAGTGTTTTCCTGGCTATCCTATTTAAAATGGTATCTCCCACTCTTTATTCCCCCTACTGTGCTTTATCGTTTCTTCTTTCTAGAATGTATTNGTTTCTTCTTTCTAGAATGTATTACCCTAGGGGCACCTGGGTGGCTCAGTCATTAAGCTCTGCCTTCGGCTCAGGGTGTGATCCTGGCGTTCTGGGATCGAGCCCCCTTGGGCTCCTATGCTGGGAGCCTGCTTTTTCCTCTCCCACTCCCCCTGCTTGTGTTCCCTCTCTCGCTGGCTGT
>NW_023199762.1:0-3132 GCF_002007445.2 Ailuropoda melanoleuca
AACAGCTCTCCAGTACATCTAAGCTGGAGGAGTAAGAGGTTATGTAAGTAATAGGTGTAGGAGTGGGGAATGTTTAATCCTTAAGAAATATTAATTGAGCATTTTTGTCATGTCAACACAGCCTAGAATTTCAAGCTTATTTTTCTTACAAGATGGTGGAACCAATCTTCAAAGTAATTGAATTTAGTAAGAGAAGATGCATTACATTTTCAACTGTGGATCTTGGGTTATTCGGGGGTAGTGTCCATCAGGTTATTAGGTATACTACTCTGATTTTAGGAGAGAGATTCATCCAGGGTATGTAATTTAGGGAGGTGTCATCAGTTAAAGTGATAGATGAATTTATGGGCATAGATGAATTCCCATGAGAAAGAATTTAGTCTTATATGAAAAAATAACCCAATATAGCTTTCTTAGCAAAGAAAGACATGTAAAAGGGATTGCAGGAATATAACCCATTAGGTATAACATTATGAAATAACTGAAAGATGTTGATAAATAAAATAAAAGAATAGCTAAGAAGAAAGATTTTCAGTAGTACAGCTGAGAGGAGTATTCTAAGACCAGGACTAAGAAAGTATACACTAAACATGGAAAACAGAAAATATGTCCTGGCCTTGGCAAAAGAAGTTCAAAGGAAAAAAACAAAACAAAACAAAACACTAAAGCTGTTCAAAAAGCTATTTGAAAAGGAACTAAAAAAAAAAATTCCATTTAAAAGAGCACCCAAAAGAATAAAATAATGAGTAATAAACTTAACTATGGGAATGAAAAGTACCCAACTATGTTTTGCTAACTGAACATAATATAAATAAATAAATAAGAAAATTACAAAATGTTGATGAAAAGAATTAAAGAAGACCCAAATAAATGAAAAGACGTTAAAGTTTATGGGTTGGAAGGCTTAATATTGTTAAAATATTCATATTTCTCAAAGTGGCCTACAGATTCAATGCGATCCTTATCAAAATCCCAACAGCATTTTCTCCAGGAATAAAACAAACAAACAAAGAAACAAACAGTTCACAATTCATATGGAACTACAAAAGACCATGAATAGTCAAAACAATCTGAAGGAAAAAAGAAAAAAGAAGAAAAAAAAAAAAACAGCTGGAGGCATTACACTTCCTGAATTCAAACTGTATTATGAATCTATATTAATCAAAACAGTATGGTATCGGTATAAAGAAAACCTATGGACCAAAGAAACGTAGGGAGCTTAAAAATAAATCCAGGCATATATGATAAACTGATCTTAGAAATTATTTCTTGGACACAACATCAAAACCTAGGGGACAAATCCAAAAATAAATAAGTATGACTACATCAAACTAAGAACTTCCTCATAGCAAAGGAATTAATCAATAGGGTGAAAAGCAACAACAAAATGGGAGAAAATATTGGTGAGCCATATATCTGACAAACAGTTAATCTCCAAAATATATTAGGAACTCCTACAATTCAATAGCAATAAATCTGGTATCCCAATTAAAAATTGGATAAAGACTAGAATAGATATTTCTCCAAATAAGACATACAAATAGCCACCAGGTATATGAAAAAAATGTTCTTCACTAACCAAGGAAATGCAAATCAAAATCATGAGATTTCATCTAATACTTGTCAGGAGGCCTGTTATTAAAAAAAAAAAAAAAAGCCACCAAATGTTTGCTAGAATAACTAGAATCCATGTTTTCTAAATTGGAACCCTTGCACACTGTTAATGGGGATGCAAAATGGTGAAACTTCTATAGAAAACAGCACGGAGACTCCTCAAAAAATTAAAACTAGAAAACGATATGATCCAGCAATCCTTTTTCTATTTATCCAACAGCATTGAAGTCAGGATCTCATTTATTTTAGCACTCCCTTATTCATTGCAGCAGTATTCATAATAGCCAAGGTTTCTAATGTCTAATGACAAATGACAGATAAATAAAATATGACTTATTCTCTACCTATTTTTCTATTATTTATTTATCTATCATCTACCTATCACCTATCATTGATCTATATCTACTTAGATATAGATACACACATATATACACAGAGAGAATGCAATTAAACTTTAAAAAAGGAAAAGAAATTCTGCAATATATGGCAACAAAAATGAATCTTGAAGACATTATGTTGAGCGAAATAAACAAGTCACAGTAAGACAAATACGGCATAATTCCACTTACCGGAAGTATCTAAAAGAGTCACATTCATAGAATCAAACAGTGGAATGCTAGTTGACAGGGGCTATGGGGGGCAAGGAAATGGGAAGTTACTGATCCACAGGTATAAAGATTCAGTTAAGAAATCTGAGTAAATTCTAGGGATCTGTACAACATTGTACAGTAACGTGTTGTACTCTTAAAAACTGAAAGCAAGCGTCTGTGCTAAAACCAGCTAACGAGCATTACCCCCCAGATATAACGGAGGAATATTGTATATCAATAGGTTTAAGACTACGGATTATTGGGGATGATTATTTCATGTAAAGACTAGATGTGAAAAACAAGGAAATTGTTGTTATTGGTGAAGGTACAAATAAAAAGGAAGAGATATGTTAAAGGTTATTTTAGGAACAGAAGCAGCAGGCCTGGAGATTTATTGTATTTATTATGTTCAAAAATCTTGAAAGACACAATTAAAAAGTATTTAACAAAGTCCAGAAAAATAAGAAGAAAAAGAAAAAAAATGACACTGGAGATAGGAAGCCATCATAAAAATTTCTTTTCAAAAATTGTTTAAAAAAAAAACAAGTTAGTGAAAGGAACAAGGTATCATTGAAAGAATTTGGGGTTGGTTTATGTCTATGTTTTGTTTGGTTTAAAAGAAAACAAAAAGATATTAAGGGTTGGGTTTGCTAGCTGATTTTATGATCTGGAGCCTGTGATATTTCAAGTACCTGCAACTAAAGTCATTTTATTGCCCCTTCTGGTTGATACATTATTATCTGCAGCACATTTCTCAGATTTATAATATGTGCTGGGTTGATTTTAACTATTTCCAATCCATTTAATGTCAGAATGTCCTACGCACAGCAACAACAACAAAAGCAAACAAACAAGCAAAAAGCGATCACACAGTATTTTACGTATGAATTTATATACCAAATTGCTTATTAGTTTGATTGATTTCTTC
>NW_023199762.1:5524-5789 GCF_002007445.2 Ailuropoda melanoleuca
GACATCATGGGTGCCAAAGGCCTAGAAGAGTGGGTTCTTATTCTGGGGCAGTCAGTCAAATGATTAGCAGAGAGATGTTCCTGCAGCAGTTCTGGAGGGACTGGGTGGGAAGGAGCCTGTGGGCCGGCCATGAGCCATCATGTTCCGTGATGCCTCCCGCCCTTGAGCCAGGGTGCCATCTCCTCTTCCCCAGTAGTTTCCAGAAGTTCTATGGGAATCCAAAGGGCCGTTCCATCTCTCCTCCCTCTACCTTTCCAATCCTCTT
>NW_023199763.1:0-771 GCF_002007445.2 Ailuropoda melanoleuca
ACGTTATGAAGATACCCCCAAAATGTTTTCCAGTCATGAATGCACTACGCGAATGCTGATTTCATGTATATGAAATCTCAGTCTGTGTGCTTTCCGATGGGTGGTCCCATGAGTCTCTGTTTAGCATGGAAGCAAAAGAGAACTCTTTATCCACATTCATGTCAGAAGATGTTCTAGCTCTGTCCACGTTCAGTGAAAATGACAGAAAAGAATACTGAAATAAACCTGAGTGCATCCGTCCTGACCTTGAGTCCGATGATTGTCAGGCTAATGGAAGGCTGAAGCTTAGCTCCTGATATCCACATCTGTGCCTCCCCACATGTTCGCTTGTTTTTAATTCTCACATTGATTAGGTATGATCACAGTGTGATTCCCCCTCCTGCAGACAACTCATTTGTATTGCAAATTGTTAATAACATCCTAAAATCCAACAATATTATCATCACTGGGGGCCCCCACAGCCTTCATATCCATTTCCACATTATTGAACTAACGAGCACGGATACAGGGACAGCTGCAGCTCCTGGTGAAGCTTATGTAATCAGAAATGTCTCTCCCAGTGGGAACCTCAAACTATTAAAGGATCGTAACAGATTAGGTGACTCTGATNGGGTGACTCTGATGAATAGAGGTGAAAGCCTGTGTTTCATTTGCCCTTTTTGTGGGTACACACGGCATTAGGAATGCTAGAGTTTGTTTTTGCAGGTGCCATCACATGAGCATTCCATATTTATATTTGTGTTCATAATATTTTGCCCTCCAAATTTAACT
>NW_023199764.1:0-742 GCF_002007445.2 Ailuropoda melanoleuca
AAAGCTTGTGCTTCTATTGAGCTTGCTGAATTGGCAGGCTTTTAAAAGTCATTGTAATTTTGAAGGGTTAGTTATTAAGTTTTAATGAAAACTGGAACAAGAATAATTTTCAAAATGTAACTATATCCCTCTGATTTTGTAATGAACTATATTTGGAAAATCCTCAAGGACTGTATTTTTGGGATGCATTGTATTATCCACTTGACTACAACTCCTTCTAATAGTCATGAGCATAATTTTACTTAAAAAAAACTATCTTATTCACTCTATTCCTGGAAGAATATTTGTGTGTAAGGGTTATAATACACCAAGAGCAATATTTTATTTGCATTCTTTTTCCATGAGATCGCATCTGGGTTTTGCACTTGAAATTTGTGCTTATCACATGTACTTTAAATGTTTAAGCAATATATATTGGCTTAATCACTTTTCAAAATTGATTCCCATTTTCNAATTGATTCCCATTTTCTAGTATATGCCATTTCTTTAGAGACCTCTTCTTTCATTTAAATATTTTTATTAGCTCAAATGTAGAATATATCCCTTAATTATTGAAGTTGAGTGAGCTTCAGTTGTATTTTTGGAACATAGGCTCAGCAACTTAGTTAACCTACTTATCAAATACCTACTGAGTGGTCAATATACAGAAAGTATTGCAGAAATGGAGCAGTTTACCTCTGCCATAAAGAAGGTTTCAATCTAGTTACTCATAGCCTATCAATGTCATTAGATCACAGGTGGA
>NW_023199765.1:0-1361 GCF_002007445.2 Ailuropoda melanoleuca
GGAGACACATGGCAAGTAGAAGCTGATTTTTTCCTGTTGTAGAGAAAGAAACAGTTGTTTCCTCCCCGCCCTCCCAAAAGTTATTCCAGTACAAGACCCTCCTAGTAACACCCAAGGGTCAGTGGCCATCAGGAAGCTGCTTGGCTTGGCTGCTTGGACCTTGTCCCAGGGAGATTAGCCCACCTTGGTATGACTTCATAGGAATTTCTGATTTATTTATTAAAGAGAGAGAGAGAGGCAGAGGGAGAGGAGAGAGAATCTGAGAATTCCAAGCAGACTCCACAATGAGCACAGAGCCCAATGCAGGGCTTGGTCTCATGACCCTGAGATCATGACCTGAGCTGAATCAAGAGTTGGATTCTTGAAACAAAAATCTTAGTGGATGGATTCAATGGCAGAACAGAGCAGACAGAGGCATAGGTGAAGTGGAAGAAAAATAGAAATTATGCAATCTGAGCAACAGTAATAAAAAACAATAAATCTTAAAAAATGAAAAAGAACAGAGCCTTTGGGATGTGTGGGATGTGTGGGATTATAACAAAAGATCAAACATTTGTGTCATGGAAACCCAGGAAGGAGAAGAGAAAGAAGGTGGGGCTGAAAAGGTACTGTAAGAAATATTGCCTGAACCAGGGAAATACAAAACAAAACTACAGGGGCACCTGGGTGGCACAGTGGTTAAGCGTCTGCCTTAGGCTCAGGGCGTGATCGCGGTGTTATGGGATAGAGCCCCACATCAGGCTCCTCCGCTATGAGCCTGCTTCTTCCTCTCCCACTCCCCCTGCTTGTGTTCCCTCTCTCGCTGGCTGTCTCTATCTCTGTCGAATAAATAAATAAAATCTTAAAACAAAAAAAGAATCCTTTAAAAAAAAATCAAAACTACAGTGAGATACCACCTCACACCAGTCAGAATGGCTAAAATTAACAAGCCAGGAAACAACAAATGTTGGTGAGGATGTCGAGAAAGGCGAACCCTCTTACACTGTTGGTTTCAGTGATATGTGGAATATAAGAAACAGCACAGAGGATCACAGGGGAAGGAGGGAAAACTGAATGGGAAGATATCAGAAAGTGAGACTAGCCATGAGAGGATTCTTAACTATAGGAAACAAACTGAGGGTTGCTGGAGGGAAGGAGGGTGGGGGGTAACTGGGTGATGGGCATTAAGGAGGGCACGTGATGTGATGAGGACTGGGTGTTATCTGCAAATGATGAATTACTAAACTCTACATTTGAAACTAATGATGTACTATATGTTGGCTAATTGAATTTAAAGAAAAAAAAGTTAAGAAAAAGAAGAAATATTGTCTGAAAACTCTCCAGATTTGACAAAAGACATAAACTTACAAACCTAAGAAGAT
>NW_023199766.1:0-585 GCF_002007445.2 Ailuropoda melanoleuca
CTCTTCATCAAACATCAGTTGACTACATTTGTGTGGCCTATTTGGGAGCAATCTCTTCTGTCATATTGACCTATATATCTACTCTTTCACTAGTACCATCCTGTCCTTTACAGGTGTTTAATTCTAGTTAACATACAGTGCTACGTTACTCTCCGCTGTACCATTTTAGCGAACAGGTGTGTAGTTGCATCTGTGATTCTAACATCTCTAACGGCTGATGACATTAAACATCTCTTTGTGTTGGACCTGTATATCCTCTTCAGTGGGATAGCTGTTCATGTCTTAACCATTTTCTAATTGGCTTCTTAATTTTTTTACTGTTGAGTTTTAAGAGATCTTCTTGTGTTCTAGATGTAAGCTCTTTATTAGATGTATCCTAGTCCATACCTTGTCTTTTTACTTGCCTTCCNTGTCTTTTTACTTGCCTTCCATGGGCTTTGCTTTGTATTAAAGGTTTGCCGTTCATTAATTCATTCATTCATTCATTCAGCTAACGTCATTCTTTTTTTTTAAATTTAAATTTAAATTCAATTAATTAACATATAATGTATTATTGGTTTCAGAGGTAGAGGTCAGTGATTCATC
>NW_023199769.1:0-1361 GCF_002007445.2 Ailuropoda melanoleuca
CACAAGCAGGGGGAGTGGGAGAGGAAGAAGCAGGCTCCCAGCGGAAGAGCCTGATGTGGAGCTCGATCCCATAACGCCGGGATCACGTCCTGAGCCGAAGGCAGACGCTCAACCGCTGCGCCACCCAGGCGCCCCCCAGTATGTGTCTTCTGATAGAAGAACGCAACCTGGCCAAAGAGAAGGAACCCAAGTCTGATTAAGACTATTAAAAAAAAAAAAAATCAGGGGCGCCTGGGTGGTGCAGTCGTTAAGCGTCTGCCTTCGGCTCAGGACGTGATCCCNCTTCGGCTCAGGACGTGATCCCGGCGTTATGGGATCGAGCCCCACATCAGGCTCTTCCGCTGGGAGCCTGCTTCTTCCTCTCCCACTCCCCCTGCTTGTGTTCCCTCTTTCACTGGCTGTCTCTCTCTCTGTCGAATAAATAAATAAAACCTTAAAAAAAAAAAAAAGACTATTAATAAAAAAAAAAGACTTTTAATCCAACTGCCAGTTTGTAGGGATTACAGAAGATAGAGGAACATGTTGAACTACACTGTGAGTGTGCAAGATGAATATATAAAAATCAATTGTATTTCTGTACACTAGCAATGAACAATTTGAAAATAAAATTAACAAAGCAGTTCCATGAACAACAGCATAAAAAAAAATAAAATACTTAAGAATAAATTTACCAATTGAAGTACAAAACTTATTTTTGGAAAACTACAAAATATTATTGAAAAAACTTTAAAAACCTAAATAAAAGACAGCCTCTGTTCATAGATCTTTTCTCCTTCATAGTCAAAAAAGTGCAAATTCCCATTCTTTATATTTGAAAAAAATTTTTTAAGATTCATTTATTTTAGAGAGAAAGAAAGAAAACTCATGAGCAGGGGGAGGAGCAGAGGGGGAGGGAGAGGAAGAGAGTCCTCAAGCAGACTCCCCACTGAGTGCAGAGCCCCACACAGAGCTTGATTCCAGGACCCTGAGATCATGACCTGAGCCAAAATCAAGAGTCAGCCAATTAAATGACTGAGCCATCCAGGTGCCCTGAAAACTTCGTTTAACATGAGAGAGTAAATAGAAAGAAAACAAAGGATCAATTCCTGATAAGAGCTCCTACAAATAAAAATGAAAGCTCTAAGATCTCAATAGATTTATAAGCANTGAAAGCTCTAAGATCTCAATAGATTTATAAGCAAATAGATAAAAATTAAAATGAGATCAAACATTTTGTCTTTTATTGAGGAAGACTTATTTGCTTAGAATTCCTACTACTAAAATGAATGCAAATTTTTGGAGAAAAATGATTTATCAAGAGATTGACAAATATTTTTATTCTTTAATCCAGTAATTTAATCCAGTAATTTGCACACTTTTCT
>NW_023199770.1:0-2019 GCF_002007445.2 Ailuropoda melanoleuca
ATGGGGGGAGAGGGGAAGGAGGGGGGGACGTTCACAGTGTGCACAAGAAGCAAAAATGGGAAGGGACTGCAGGAAAAAATTTTTTTAAACTGAGTGAAGCAATGAGGACACGAGTCTCTTCCAAGAATTAAAAATGAGAAAAAGAACATTCGTTCAAACAGGCAGCTAGGACAGTCTCAGTGGACACTGACAGCAGCTGAGGTGCCCCGGCCGGGACTGTGTCCTCTCTCTAGCAATGGTAGCAAACCCCAATGTGTTATGCCTCTCTTAAGAGCTAGTTGATAAAAATTATGTCTTGTGAAATCGGCAAATAGTCTGCAAAGTGAAATAAGAACAGAAATTAACAGATTAAACTGAAATGAGTCCAGAAGGGGGTGGGGGAAGAGAGGAAACAGGGGAAGCCACTGATGAGGACTATAATTATTTGAGCCCCAGTACTGAGCCGGGGGAGGGTCATGGGGCGGTACACGGGGGGCATCTGGGCCTGGGAAGAAGGGACTACTTCCATAGTGGTGGGTCGTCCCTCAGTCTTTCTAGAAGAGAACTACTCCTCGCTCTGACAATTACCCACTGGCGTCGCTCATCGGAGCATCTCACTGAACCACATCGAATGCTCAAGGTGGGCCGAGGCGGGCGCTGCTTGCCGCCAGCCGTGCGGCCCAGGAGAGGAGGGGGTATTCAAGGAAAGGGCCTGCGCAGGTGGCACGCAGGGCCCTTTGTCTGACAGGGGACCCCGGGGACACAGTCTGTGAGTGCACACACAGGCTGAAGAACCTCAGCAGCTCTCGGGGGCCAGGTGTCCCGTCATTTCTCCTGGCTACCGCGCATGCTGCCCCGCTAGGGGCTGGGAGGGGTGCGGCGTCCACACACACGGTGAGAGACGGGAGGTGGGACGTGGTTGAAGTGGTACACGGTGAGGACACGGAAAAGACAGACCTCAAAGCAGAAACCGCAAAGCAGTCTGGTGGTGACAGCTGTGCTGATGTCACGGGCTCACAGGACCCCAGGGTTCAGGGAGGAGTCAACAGAGTCAACCGGACAGGGTGAGAGGAGGGCAGATTTGGGCCGCCCTCCTCTGGGCCGTCCCTCTGCATCCCAACCTCCTCACCAGACCCTCTAAAACACTCCTTATTGGCACAGGGCAAGAGATGGATGTCAGAACTTTCCAGAGCTCCCCTGACTTAGAGACCCCGTCCTGGGCTGGAGGCTCCAGGCAGGATCACGTTTAGTTTTTGAGGGGAGCCACCACGTCATGAGCTCTTGATGGAACACCATAGGTGACTACCTAGGCTGCTAGGGGACAGAGCAGCAGCCAGGTCCAGCAGCTGGGCCACCCCCTTCCCGGCCTGGGGCTACACCACACACAGACCCGCCCTAACAGCAGCTGGCCTCATTCTCGTGGCCACTGACAGCCTCTTTGTGGCCATCGGTGAGAACACAAGAGACCTTCAGGGTGAGAACTGGAAGGATGGGGAATGGAGAGTCTGATGGCTGCGGGAGGAGAGAATAGCCACGTCCCATGGGTCAGGGAGCCCCTGTCCAGACATTTGAATGCCCCATTCCTGCTGTAATCAAATCCAGCTGACTGCACTAAGCTGTAGGAGCTAATAACTGTGACATCCAGGCCCCGGACATGGTCACTCCTAGCCCACTCCCAGTCCCTCACACCCCTGCTCTGTTCCCAAAGCCTTGGCTTATGGTGAAGAGCTGGGCACAGCTGGGAGACTCTATCTCATCCTACCCAGCCTTGTTCAGTCACTCTTGCATACATGTCCGTTGAGGACAGATCTAAGGACACAGATCCCTGAGACAGAGCCCTTTGCACGGGATACACTTTGTCATCCCTCAAATTATTCCACATTAGGATCCCCCAAATCTCCCTGCCTGGGACTAGTACCACACCGAGGGGGCAATGGCAACCTGATTGTGCAGGGAGGCAAGCAGATGAAAGGCTTTCCTGAAACTGCCACCAGCTTCTGGGCTGAGGAGGATGGGTAAGAAATGAACAGGGACGATGAC
>NW_023199771.1:0-781 GCF_002007445.2 Ailuropoda melanoleuca
GAGACCACTATGGGGCACTCTCGTCAGGCTTCTGGGACCACTTTCCCTCATGTTTCCCTATTCACGAAGGGAGATGATAGTGCTATGACGGTCCCTGTACAGTGTTGTTTCTCACGAACGTTTTTTGAGCCTTTTCGTTCCGTTGCCGCCGGCGGTTTTGACAGGATTTCCCCAGGGAGCAAGCATATCGTTGGAAGCGGGTTTTGTCCGAATTGTCTTTCTCAGTGCTGTGTTCGTCGTGTTTCACTCANATCGTGTTTCACTCACGGTAACAAAGCACCTTGATTTTTGTTCCACGTTCTATAAGGCCAATGTGACTTCAAGGGCTTTATCTTCGCACTTTGTTTCTTGGTTCTAAGTGCTGGATGCTTCCAAGGCACATTTACCCAATGGGGAATCTGGGTCCCAAGGAAATGCGGATGTTAGCTGGAGGTGTTATCCTGGACGCTCTTCTTTAATACCAATAAGAAGGGCGCTGAGTCCTCGAAATTCTTGAACGTTTTCATTTAGACTCCCTTATTTAAGTGAGATGATGTTCGTTGATATTTCCCTGGATTGTGTGGTGTCTCAGAGACCACTATGTGGCACTCTCGTCAGGCTTCCGTGAATACTTTCCGTCATGTTTCCCTATTCACGAAGGCTGATGATAGAGCTAAGATGGTCCCTGTACGGTGCTGTTTCTGACCAACGTGTTTTGGGCCTTTTTGTTTCATTGCAGCTGGCAGTTTTGACAGAATTTCCCCTGGGAGCAAGCTTTTCATTGGAAGCAGGTATTGGCCAA
>NW_023199772.1:0-1173 GCF_002007445.2 Ailuropoda melanoleuca
ACAAAGGGCCTTGCTTTTCCATCTTTTTTTTTTTTTTTTAAGATTTTATTTAATTATTTATCTGGCCCAAAGAGACAGTGACCACAAGCAGGGGGAGTGGCAGGCAGAGGCAGAAGCAGACTCCCTGCTGAGCAGGGAGCCCGATGTGGCACTCGATCCCGGGACCCTGGGGTCATGACCTGAGCTGAAGGCAGACACTTCAGCGATGGATCGCGCCCCTTGCTTTTCCATCTTGCAGCCTTGACGCCGGGTTTGAGTCGGAGCCTCTGAGAAGATTCCAGTTGCTTTGCCTGCTGTCGGGCTTGTTGCAGAATGAGCAGGGTGGCCGGGAGTGGCCCTGCTGGTTGTGGAATGCCGGGAGGGCCTGCCTGGGGGCGGTGGGGGTGCTCCATGACCCGTGTCCATGCAAGCAGAGTGCGTGTCTGCACCCCAGGGACTGTTTATTCCAATCACGACTCAGTGCGATTCTAGATACTGAGGGTCATTCCGCGTGGCTGAGGCCCCCGCTGCTTGGGGAGACCTGCGCCAGTGCCCACCTAGCAGCAAGCTTGAGAAGAGCGATGGCTGCCAAGTGCAGGGGCAAATATTAAACACCTGACATATTCTGAATAATTTATTTTGGTTGATGTTTAAAATATTGCTTGACTTGAATTTTTTTTTAAGAATCTAGAAAAATAGAAGGAAATANCAATAGGAAGTTTCCATATTGAATGATTAGCATGATTCGGGAGTTAAATGTTTTCTTTTACAGTGACACCCACAATCCGAAAGGAAGGGAAGGTGGTGGGACAGGCCGCGGCCCCGCCTGTGCTGACGGCCCCTCCCCGGAGCCGTGTGCTGTGCTCGGTGCAGCGGTGACCCAGCGGCTGCGGGCCGTCCCCCCACAGGCCGTGGGAACCGGGTGTGTGTGTCTTCCAGGCCCGGCGCTGGGAGAAGTGCTGCCCCACCTCGTGCCCATCCTGCGGAGCTGCCTGCAGCCAGCCAGAGACCCGCAGATGCGCCTGAGGCTGTTCTCCTCCCTGACGCGGGTGCTGCTGAGCGCCAAGCAGACCTTCGACTCCCAGGGGTAGGTCCGCCCGGCCTCTGCAGGGTGCGCTCGGGCGGTGCGCTCGGGCGGGAGCTGGGGTCACCCCTGGGCTGTGGCGCCGGCCGCCCTCCCTGGGTAAACAGACG